>NC_137013.1:30635898-30710898 GCF_032717465.1 Coenobita brevimanus
CTTCTTAGTATAATAGGAAAAGTGTATGGTAGGATACTTATAGACAGAGTTAGAGAAAGAACAGAGAAATTAGTTGGAGAAGAACAGGGAGGCTTTAGGAAGGGAAGAGGTTGTGTAGATCAGATATTCATTCTTAGATCTTTAGTGGAAAAGTTTCTAGAGAAGGGAAAGAAGTTGTATGCGGCTTTCATGGATTTGGAGAAAGCATATGACAGGGTGGATAGACAAGGATTGTGGAAAGTGTTAAGAATATATGGAGTAGATGGGAAGTTGTTGAATGCTGTGAAGAGTATGTACGATGGTGCGAAGGCTGCAGTGCGTGTGGATGGTGAACTAAGTGAATTTTTCTCTTTGAAAGTTGGTTTGAAACAGGGATGTGTCATGTCTCCATGGTTGTTCAATCTGTACATGGATGGGGTAATAAAAGAGGTACAAGGTAGGGTAGTGGATGTTGGAGTGGCCCTGGTGAGAGAGGATAGTGTTTGGAAACTCCCTGTACTGTTGTTTGCAGATGATACTGTGTTGTTGAGTGAAGACGAAGGGGAGCTGCAAGGCTTGGTGGATGAGTTTGAGAGAGTGTGTAAGAAACGGAACCTAAAGGTGAATGTAGGGAAGAGTAAAGTGATGGTCTTTGAGAGAGGTGAAGTTAGTGAATGTACAGCGAGGTTAGATGGTGAGGAATTGGAAAATGTGAGTACGTTTAAGTATTTGGGTAGTGTGATGAGTAAGGATGGAGGTTTGGAGGGTGAAGTGCTTGAAAGGGTACAGCAGGGAAGAAAGGTTGCTGGTTCCTTGAAAGCAGTGATAAGAAACAGGGAAGTGAGCATGGAAGTGAAAAAGTTACTACATGACAGTATTGTGATACCAACTCTAACGTACGGAAGTGAAGCTTGGACATTGTTGGAAGGACACAAGTCAAGAGTGAGAGCAGTGGAAATGAGTTATTTAAGAGGAGCCTGTGGAGTCACGTGGAGAGACAGGCTGACGAATGAGGATATAAAGGAGCGTTGTGGTGTGGATGTGGATGTGATAGGAAGCGTTATGAGGAACACACTGAGGTGGTTTGGCCATGTGGAGAGGATGGAGGGTGAGAGACTGACGAAGAGAGTGTATGTGAGTGAGGTGGAGGGGGGAAGAGGGAGGGGGAGGCCGAGGATGAGATGGAGGGATGGGGTGGAGAGGTATATGAGAGAGGGGGGTGTGAGTTGGGAGCAGGGCAGTGAAATGGCGGGGGACAAGGCGACTTGGAGGCGATTTGTTTGTGGCCACCCCAAACGGGATTGAGGCGTCTGGCAATAGATAGATAGATAGACCTTTAGGTGATTATACAGTGAGTGACAAGCCCAACTGTTTCCTGTAACCCAGAAAACCACTTACTGTACAACACTGGGAGGCAACCATATAACCAAATAACAAGGTGATGTGGAACCTACTATGGTGCCTCTGTTAACTGGGTGGAGAGACACTAATGCAGTGGCTATCCAGGAAGCATACCTTCACATACCCGATACATAAATATGTCCTGTGACTCATTTATACAGTTTATTCTTGCTGCTACATGAAAGTTTTATTCAGCTTGATAGAACCACATGGTACAGAGGGGTTTAATGTAGGCTGTATCTGACCCTTCTAATTTGAAAAGTCTTCTTTATGCTGAGTATAATCATCTGGAGATGGGGAAAAAAAAAAAAAAAAATACATCCTTGGATATTTACTTCTTATTGAAGATATACCTGAATCATAATTGCTGGACCTGCAGTGAAGATGGCAAGGATAAGATAAAGATCATGTCTGAAGATGTTAATTTCTATTAGTAGATAAATCTGAATTTATAATTCTTAGACTTGCAATGAATTTCAATTTAGTCCACACTGCATGAAATATTGTAATGCAGTATACAAACCTGTATTAAGAGCTCTGGAGCAGCTCAAGTGAGGTTGTAGCAAGCTCTATATCAATCACAATTATTGAACATGGAGTGAATTTCAATCATGGTTGCATGAAATATTATAATACACTAACCTGTGCTAAGAGTTCTGGAGCAGCCCAGTTGAGGTTGTAGCGAGCTTCAGGAGGGTAGCAGTGGATGGTCTTCTGCCAGTGGTGTGTGTTAACGATGCAGGTACTGTGCCGTAAGCCACTCAGAACCACCCGCCCGTTGCTGTCAACCAATATGTGGCTCCCACGCACTGCCCTATTCCAAAGTCAAGTACAGGTATAGGGAGGATTATACACACCAAATTCATCCTCTAATGCCCCAAACTATCTATCTGTCTGTCTATTGCCAGATGCCATAATCCCGTAAGGGGTGGCCATTTGACTTTGAGTTATTGATTTTACAGGGAGGGGCACTAACCCTCCATCAACGCACTTGTTCACACGTAGGGAGCACGTATGGTTTGGTTATATGGTTACCACCCAACGTTGTAAATGGTTTCTTGGCTTACAGGAAATCATTTGGTTTGTCACTCAATGTAAAGCCACCTGAAAAGGAAAGAAAAGCAATAAGAAGTGACAGGAAAGATGGGAGAAATAGGAAGAGAGGAGGGCAGGCACAGAAAAAGAATGATAAAGGTTAAGGAAGAAGTAGGCAGCACTATATCAAGTGAGTGGATGATAACATTTCCTCAGTATGTTCTGTTTACATCGGCTAGACACAAATTTGGCACCTGTACATTGCTAAATGCTGAACTAGAACAAAGGATTAACAATAGAATATGGTGCTAGTATAGAAGATGTACTATGGAATGGATGCAGTGCTATATTATTGTCTTACTCTACCACTGTGCTCCAGGAAATAAGCTAAAGAGAACAAAAATTTCCACAAGTTAAGGTGAAAGCACTACAGACACCAAAACTTTATTTTCCAAATTTTCATTAAAGAAGAATAATATCTTGACACTGCTTTTTTGTTTACCTTACTGCCTGCTTTTCATTGCTGCACACTCCCATTTCTCTGTCCTCTCACTTGTCCTTACATCACCTCGTTCCTTTCCTTCTCATATTTCTTCTTCTAGTGGGTATCTTTTCATATCACTCCTTCCCAACCTGCCATTTCTCCTCTTCCCCCCTATATCTTTTTGATCTCTTGCTTCATCCTTCACTGCTCCATCAGAACAAAGGTGTGAGACTAGAATATTAAGTCCAAACATTTATGGCAAAAGTGACCAGTCCTCACCCTAAGTAGCATTATGTGAGCAATACACCCCAACCAGCTCTCAGATGAAAACCTTTATGTGCTACACTAGGCTGGAACACCCTGATTCACTGGAGTTAAAATACTCCATTTGCTGGCTACTGTATATGGTTATTACCCAAATATTAAATGGTTTCCCAGCCTGCTATTTTGTTCCTTCCACGTTTGAATCACACAATACACAAGTAATGTATAGTGTTTTCTGAGCTACCATATGATGTCTGACTCTCAGTAAGTCACTTCTGTGCCAAATTCTGGTAAGATGATGTGAAAAAACATCATGCTTCTGTTTCTGTAAATATGGCCCCAGGCTCTTATGTATATGAACCCAGTGGACTGCAAGCTGTTATTGTCTGCCTGCAATCCACCTTCCTCCTTTCAAGAAACTAAAAGGAAGGGAACTGAAGGGCATTTGCATAACTGGGCTACAGCTGCCTAGTTATGCTGGTGCCACCACATGGTGTCCCTCTCCAGCACTAAAACAGTGTCGTCATCATCATCATCTTCATCATGACCTTTTTTCCCACCAAAGTGAAAACAAAATTACAACTGGGCAAAAGAGAATAGCACAACAATGAGAGAGCTGAAATCCTGTATACTAACACTAGATAAATAACACTAGATTAATACAGTACAGATGATGTTAAAACATTTCCCATAAACATAATTCCTGAATTCTGTAAATAAACCAAAGGTGTGGTCATCCAAAAGAGTCGTGTCTTCATTCCTAAACTCGTAAATATTCGAAAAGGTAAGTCAAAGCAGCAGGGATAGCTTCACAAGTCTGGCAACTGTGTCAGGCCAGACGATGGTGGATGTGAGTGGTTTTGGGGTGGAGGTGGGGTCGTGGAGGATTCGTGTGCTGTAGTTATTGTTGGCAGTGTAATCTAGTAATACACTGCAGAGTAAAGGTGCTAAATGTGATATTGCACCTGACTTAGTACCTGTAAATAGTGAAATGTATTGTCAGCCTGAAATAATGCCTATGACGTGTAACCAAACAAGCGTTAGCAGAAATGACAAGGTGCTACCCCGCCCCCTCCTCACCTTCCTGTCACACCTCCTCTGCTGGGTATCAGGTAGCCACATAATATCTGAATAAAGAACAGACAGCTGTGTTTTTAGAGCATGGTTTCATAATAAGTGTTTTAAATTTAATGAAACATCATGATTGTGATAATATAAAACAGCATTTAATAGTGATAACATGAATCTCCCTTCTATTTCCTGTTGCCAACTATATGCTGGTGGGTGTATATATTGGTTTCATCACCTTGTGTAACACCTGCGGCCTGCTAAGTAGGCACATCCCTAGAGGCAACAGAAAGAGACACAACCCCAACTTCACACCAGAAATTCAAGGCCTCATCAGACAATGGGACACACTGCGACACTCCCCAACACCCCATACACAACACACCATACAACAAATACAAGAACTCAACACTCAGATAAACAATAAAATATCAGAACAGCAAACACTAAACTGGAAAAATTATCTCCAAACATTTGACCACAAAACAAACATCAGCAAACTCTACAAAACACTAAACAGCATCACACTTTCTAACAGCAACACCACACAATCACATGCTGCCATCACAACAACAGACACCATACCCTCAAACAAACAACAAGCAAACACTCTCATCAATCACTTTTCATAAGTCAGCCATCTAAACCCCCATTCCGAAGACTGACGTATCATCCGACGTAAGAGACAGTTCCCCACAGACCCAGACCGCGCACCTTTCACTTACAACCAGACAAAGCACATCATCAACAACCTCAAGCACTCACCTGCCTGTGGACCAGACAACATAAGCAACATTCACCTTAAACACCTAGGACCACAAGGCATACAAGCACTCACCAACATATCAAACTACAGCTACTCACACAACATAATACCCAACATCTGGAAGCATGGCAATATCATCACTATTCCTAAACCCAACAAAGACCCCATATTACCCTCCTCACATCGCCCCATCACACTCCTCTGCACCCCCTCTAAAGTCACTGAACGACTGGTACTACAACTATTCACACCTCACATTCCCCTAGCCCAGTCACAACATGGCTTTAGGCCACTACACTCCACAAACACCCTTCTTACAGACCTTACACAGAGAGTTTTCGAAGGCATGAATTCAGCTAGGCCACCACACAGAACAATCCTAATCACACTAGACATTAGCAAAGCTTTTGATGTTATCCCCCGCCACAACCTCACAAACAAAATACTCAACACAAACATGCACAATAACACAAAAAGATGGCTGGCAAACTACTTAGCAGGCAGATGTCACACATAACATTTGCCAGCCTGTCTTCTAACATCAGAAACTTCACAAACGGTATCCCCCAAGGATCTGTTTTGTCCCCTAAACTCTTTAACCTATACATGCACGACGTACCCACACCCCACACACCACAGATACACATAGCTTCCTATGCAGATGATATAACACTTACATGTACGCACCAAAACGTAAACACAGCTGCACACATCATTCAACCTTACCTCAACACACTACATGAATGGTTCACCACAAACAGGCCCAAAATAGCCCCAGCCAATTCTACAGTGACTCTTCTCACAAACTGGACAGCAGAACACAGTCACATCCCACACCTCACCATAAAGAACACTCCCCTACCACACACAAATACACACACACAAAATCCTTGGTGTAACATACAATACATCAGTGTTATATAAAAAACACATCACAAACATTAAAAATAAAATAACACCAAGACTCAATGCTTTGAGGTCACTTGCCCATACAACATTCGGACACAACAAAGAAACCACCACCACAGTATACAAACAATACATACGTTCAGTGATTAATTATGGAAGCCCTGCCTGGGCTTCTAACCTCACCAAAACATACTACAACACACTACAGACCATTGAGAACAAGGTCCTAAAAATAATTACAGGCTGCACAGCTACTACACCCACAGACCACCTACATCAAGAAACCAAAGTCCTCAAAGACAAGGATCACCTAGACATGAGAGGCACCCAGTTTCTTGCTGCAGCCTCCACCAACCCACAACATCCACTATATTACATGGCAGCACATCCACCCACACCAAGGAACATTGAAACAACACCCAGCACACAATACCATACACAAATACTGTCATCTCTCCCCCCTCGCCCACCTCAGACCAGCTTCCAGAAGCATATCCACACTCACATCACTCGCCGCTCCATTCAGTCACTTAACCCGCCCCGTCCCATCAACGTATGGGTACGTTGCAACATTTTGCATTTGCCAGTCCTGACGACGTACTGGTATGTCGTGCAATTGCAAGGTCCCTAATTTGCACAATTTTCAATTTTCGCGCATGATTTTTCGTATGTATACGCGGGACACCTTCCTCTATTCCTCTACAAGATGCCAAGCAGGGACAATGCCTTACACCGCATAACCTCCCCCCCCCTCCGCACGCCACTGTCTCGGCAATTCACCTGTTACCAGTGACCTGGCCAATAAAGACATTCAGGGCCAGAGTGATTCCCCAATCGATGACAATGTGGAGGACAAAGTTTACATAGCATTAGAGGAAGAAACAGTCAGAAATGATGATCAGGTAATGTGGCAAAAGAAGGTCAGGTATGGTGATGAGTTAGTGAGTGAAACAATGCTTATAATGCCTATATTACTGTTTGAAAACCAATATACTCTCGTACTACATATAAATTCGTACCAAGTAAATAAATAAATACCGTTTATGAGTGGTGTGAAATAGTTACCCTCCCACAGAACTCGTTTTCTTTGGTGCCAGCCTGTTAGAAAACCCAGTCAGGTAAGGAGGTACTGCTACCTGGATCGAGTATTTTAAACCTCAGGTGAGCAATTTCTCTATGAAATTTCGATGTTTCTCACCAAAAGCGGAGATTTTAGCCAAAAAAAATAATAATAATAAAATAAAAAATAAAAAAAATAAAAAATACCTCGGGATTGGGGGGTGTTGGAGATGTGAAATAGCTCGGGACGTGACGGGTTAAAGACAACACACAGCTGCATGCACAGCCTCCTGACATCCACCCTTCTGAATCCTATCTTCCTCGTGAGGACAGGGTCCACCTGGCTAGGCTGAGATGTGGGCACCATCCAGCCCTCTTAAGCTACCAGAAGAGGCTGGATGACTCCGTCGCTGATGCCTGTCCAGGATGCAACACAGCACCCCATACTATTAAGCACATTATGGAAGACTGCGTTGCACACAATCACCTACACCAACAACACAACATACACTCTTTGAGAGCTCTGTGGGAATGCCCGGTCTCGGCCATGGCCTTCCTAAGGGACTCGATGCTGTTCGGCCAGACTGCCTAGGGAACAACTACTACTACTACTACACCTGTGGCTAGGCTTCCCTCACCCCTTTACCAAAATACTAACTACTTGTGGAAACAAATGCTTTTCTCATTATTACTGTGAAGGCACCGCATGCCTCTGCGCCACACTACACATGGTATGTAATACTGTACTGTATACCCTGTAAGTGGTAGGTGAGGGCACTCGCCATCCACTCACTCAATCTAGTGCAGCTTTAGGTGTCTGCCCTTTCCTCTCTTCTTTCCTTCCTCTTCTGTCTTTTATGGGTGACTCTACACTGCGTAACAAGCCAAATGGTTTCCTGTACACCAGGAAACCATTTACTATGCTGGGTGGTAACCATATAACCAAATTATTGCACCTGGAGGTTTAGTGGGGAACTAAGGTGCTCCAATCAGACTGAGGCAGTGCAGGTTTATATCCAAGGGGTAGTTGGGGTTTAATGCTCACGTAATGCCACTCAGGGATGAGTAAGGCTGGTCACTCTCATCTTAAATGTCAGGACCAACTTACTTAGCGCCGGGCTCATATGTTCCTCATGGGGTGATATGGGATTAAATGATGGATGGATGGATGGATGGATGTTCAGAAGGCAAACATCCAGTAAAAACACAGCTGTCTGTCCTTTATTTTGATGTTATGTGGCTTCCTGATACCCAGCAGAGGGGGTGTGACATGAAGTGGGGAGGGGGAAGGGTAGCACCTCGTCATTTCTGTTAATGCTTGTTTGGTTACATGTCATAGGCATTATTTCAGACTGACAATACATTTCACTATTTATAGGTACTAAGTCAGGTGTAATATCACATTTAGCACCTTTACTCAGCGGTGTATTGCTAGATTACACTGCCAACAATAACTACAGCACATAAATCCTCCACTACCCCACCTCCACCCCCAAACCACTCACCTAAATACAGTGTGGCCTAACACAGTTGCCAGACTTGAGAAGCTATCCCAGCTGCTTCTACTCATCTGTTCAAATATTTACAGGGCAGTAGGTAGGGGCGCTCACCATCCACTCACTCGATATAGTGCTGCTCTCGGGTGCCTGCCCTTTCCCCTCTTGTTTCCTTCCTCTTCTGTCTTTCCTTCCTTCATTCTTTCTTCTTCCTTCTGTCTACAGGTGACTATACACTGAGTGACAAATCAAATGAACCATTTACTATGCTGGGTGGTAACCATATAACCAAATTATGGCCCCTGGTGGTTTAGTGGGTAATTAAGTTGCTCCAATCAGAGTGAGCCAGTGCAGGTTTATATCCAAGGGATGGTTGGGGTTTGTTGCTCACATGATGCCACTCAGCGATGAGTCAGGCTGGTCACTCTCATCTTAAATGCCACAACCAACTTGCCTAGCCCCGGGCTCCTGCGTTCCTCATGGAGCAACACTGGATTGGATGAGAAGAGGAAAGAAGACATGACTTTTCTGGGCTGACTAGACAATACATTAGCAGATATATGTATCCAACTAAACATGTTGCTATGATTAGCATGCTATGACATAAATATTCCTTAAATACCTAATATGAAGCACACAACCTATCATGCTATGTAAAATTCCACTTAAAAGAACACTACTAATAGATGTTATACCAATGAATTTATGTCATCATCATCATGAGATTTTATCCCACCTAAGGATGGAGAGAGGTATGTTAAAGAAAACAATGAAAGAGAAAGTAGGAAAATGGGATAGCTATTACCAGCATGCCCACTGAAATAGGCCAGACACATTCACACATCATTCAAGCCCTTAGAGACCTGACTCAACCTCAAGGCATTTGCATATTTTCTAATATATGCTGACAATATCTGGACAACTTCCCATATGAACTTGTAATAAACAAAGAAACACTGTTGGTTATTTGGTAACACCTTGATCAAAGTACATATTATATGGGTTTATTTTTACTGCTTCCAAATGACTTTAATAACTTAGGAAAGGCCTCCCTTACTGACACTTTCCTGTTCTACTCCCTCTCCAACCCACCACACAAGTCCTGTTCTGTTCTAGCTATCAGAAGTCAGAACCCTTTATGCAGATTTTCAAAAACCATTCAGATTCAGGTATCATCCATAGTTCTATCTATCTCTCTATTGCCAGAAACCTTAATCCAGTAAGGGATGGCCACAAACAAATCACATCTATGTCACCTGGCCCCCCACCATTTCACTGCCCAGTTCCCAGCTCACATCTCCCTCTCACATATACCTCTCCACTCCATCCCTCCATCTCATCCTCGTCCTCTCCCTCCCTCTCCTCCCCCTCCACCTCACTCACATATGCTCTCCTTGTTAGTCTCTCACTCTCCATCCTCTCCACATAGCCAAACCACCTCAATGTATTTCTCCTAACACTTTCTATCACATCCTCATCCACACCACAACACTCCTTCGCTTCCTCATTTGTCAGTCTGTCTCTCCATGTTACTCCACATTCATTCATTCATTCATTGCCAGACGCCATGTATCCCAAACGGGGTGGCCAAGGGCTCAGAGTTAATTGTTTTACGGAGAGGGGCACTAATCCTCCACCAACCCCACTTGACACGTATAACTAATAATCACTAATTTTCACTGCTCTCACTCTTGACTTGTGTTCTTCCAACAAGCTCAGAGCTTCACTTCCATACGTTAGAGCTGGTATAACAATACTGTCATGCAGCAACTTTTTACTTCCATGCTCACTTCCCTGTTTCTTATCACTGCTTTCAAGGAGCCAGCAACCTTTCTTCCTTGTTGTACCCTTTAAAGCACATCACCCTCCAAACTTTCATCCCTATTCATCACACCATCCATGTACAGTACTTAAATGCACTCACATTTTCCATTTCCTCATCATCCAACCTCACTGTACATCCAGTGACTTCATTTCTCTTGAAGAGCAAAACTTTATTCTTCCCTACATCCACCTTTAGATTCCATTCCTTACACACTCTTCCAAACTCATTCACAAAGCCTTGCAGTTCTCCTTCGTCTTTGCTTTACAAAACAGTACCATCTGCAAACAACAGTACAGGAAGAGTCTAAACGTTGCCCTCTCTCATTAAGGTCACTTCAACATCCACTGCCCTACCTTGTATCTCTTTTAAAACCCCATTGATATACAGATAAAACAAACATGGAGACATGACACATTCCTGTTTTAATTCAACCTTCAAACAGAAAAATTCACTTAAATCACTATCCACATGCACTGCAGCCTTAGCACCCTCATACATACTCTTCAAGACATACAAAACTTCCCATTTACTCCATTATATTCTTAATATTTTCCACATTCCTTGTCTATCCAACCTATAATATGCTTTCTCCAACTCCATGATGGTCACATACAACTTTCCCATCTCTAGAAACTTTTCCACCAAAGACCTAAGAATGAATATCTGATCTATGCAATCTCTTCCCTTCCTAAAACCTCCCTGTTCTTCACCAACTAAGTCCTCTGTTATTTCCCCAACTCTGTCAGTAAGTATCCTACTATACACTTTCCCTATTACACTAAGACGACAAATGCCCCTATGATTACCACAGACTTCGTCTCCTTTTCTTTTGCACAAGGAAATCATTATACCTGACTTCCAATACTCTGGGACTCTACATTTCTCCAAAGGCCAATCTGCACATCTTCCATATCCATTCTACTACTATCTCTACCCCATGCTTCAGCATTTCACCACACACTGCATCAATTCCTGGAGCTTTCTTCACTGTGACTTTCCATAGTTCTAAAGCTATTATTTTTTCTGCAAGCATAACTTCATGATGGAGTCCACCATACTCAGTGGCATCTGAAGAATAGTAGTGCTTAAACACCCCCCAACATCCAATGTGTAACTTTTAAAGGGGCAAATTAATGCTATATACAAGTTTCTAGCTGGGAAAAAAAAAAAAAATCTTATTTAAGCTGAATAAAACTGTCTGGAGACAGCAAACATAAAACAATGTACACTAATGCAATTATTGTGATGGGGTGGAGGTAACAATAAATCTCAAGATTACTCTCTGCAAGGAGTAGGGACTCAAAGCTAGACAACAGTAGTCAAGAAAATTCAAGGGTAGGTGACAGCTCTACATCCCTGGTAGTGATATAATACAGTAAACTCTCAATTATCTGTCATCGCAATATCTGGCCCAACTCAACATCCGATGCCAATATGGGACATAACCGGCGGTTCTATGCAATATCCGGCATAAAGGTGTATCAACTGGCTCGTAAAAGATGGCTAACCAGCGCTGTATTACTGAATTATTGTTCCATATCATTATTTTATCGTATTCTATGCTTAATTTTCATCTTTTACTCATGGGAAAGTTTTTAGGATAAAAGTTCAAGACAGATAGCAACACAATATCCAGCTCAATGCCAAATATTAAGCCAATGGGGGATACTATGCAATATCCAGCATTTGCTTTAACAGGTGTAAGGCTTGGCTGAATTAAGCCAGATAACTGAGAGATTACTGCACAGTACAGTATACGATTTATATAATTTTAAACATTTTAAACAGTTATCTCCTCAAGACTTACTGATCCAGTACCCCAGTCAGAAATAGCTTTGTCACAAAATCAATTTCATCCTTACAGAGTTATTTATGCTATTACAATCAAGTACTGTAATGCCATTACGGAAAGTAGGTTAGTTATCTATTCTAAAATATACTAGCTTACAGTAGCTTACACTTGGGCCTAGCCCCTATGCACCTGATGGCTCTACAAAAAATGGATAACACAGGGGATAGATGGATAGATTTCATACATACCTTTCTCTCTCAGTAATATCCTTACCTATGAACAATGCGCTTGGAGTGTAGGTAAGACAGGCCATGCAGTGCTCCCTTTACTACCAGGGCTAGGGTGGGTTCATGCAGGCCATCAGTGAAGTTAGTGGCCACCAGGCGTGATGCAGAGGTGAAGCCCAACAATGGCATCACTACCCACAGCTGCTGCCCGGTGGTGAAGCACGTTAAATAGTGTATGATGTTTGGATGCCGCAGCTGACGCACACGGCTCACCTCATCCTGTGAAGGCACGGAGCTATATAGAGTCACAAATTATATGTTCTGCATGCAGGAGGCAAGGTGGAGGGGAGGCTGAGTTGGATATACTGTACAGTATAATAGGCAAATAGGACAAGAATGAGTTTTTCTGGAGAAGTGAAGAATCTGAAAAGGATGAGGTGGGATTCTGGTTGCCAAATGATGGACAGATATACTGTAAGTTGTTGGTGAGGAAAGTGAATAAGAGAGCAATGATAATAAATACCCTGGATGGTAATTACATCCTAGCAGCTGTACAGTATTTGCATATCCCATCCAAGTGCAGTAAAGAGGTGATGGATACACTCTGCGACAAAGTGCAATAATCCCTCGCTGAATATTGCAGATGTGTTCCAAAAACTTATCATTTCAAGCAAAGATCAATTTAACTGAGGATTATCTTCTACCACAAACTTTCATCTTCCAAAGTGTTTCAAAAAATCATATTCAAGGGAAATAAATTACATCATCATCATCATCATCATCATCCAGACCTCCTTTCCCACCCTAGGGCAGAGTAAGGAGAAATGAATAACAAAATGTATTTAATGTTGCGATTGAGTTTAAAAGTTAAATATCCATGAGCAATAAAAGAAATATGCCATATATAAAGATAAATGTTAGCTGGAGTTACATGAACTCTTATGTCACTGGAGATCCTGAAAACTTAATAATGAACAATAGTGTATTACACAGAAAGTTTCCACTGTTGATTAACAGTTAGTACAGTGAAAATGTATTAAAAGAAATCCTGGTACATGAGGGATTACTGTATTACCTGTGTAAGAACTGGGAGAAGAGATTGTGGCATTGGATGGTATTCTGAATGGATATGTAAGTGGAGATGCTCATTGGTACAAGGGGGTGCATGGTGGCCTGGGAGACAGCATTATACTCTGTCCATTTTAACTCAGCCTAAAATTTCCATCTTGAATGTTGAGCTATAACAGGAAATGTGCACTAGATATGGTGTTAGTTATAAAGTGCTCTGGAATGAATGTAGAGTCATTACAATATTGTCTTATTCTGTCACTGCGCTATGTGAAATTGCCATAAAATGGAAAAAACATCTTGGCCAAGTCAAGATGGATCAACAATAAGAGAGGTTCAATGAGCTCCACCATGAACACACATACACACCTCACCTATATGTATTCAAGCTTGTGCTCACACTGGCACAACTTATAAATTTTGAGTGTCATATGCAAACCTAGATTTGTAATGGGCTGCATAATATAATATAGTTACGTACAATATATATATTTTTTAATGGTGGTTCGTAGGCCACTTACCCTGCTCACATGTAAAGTTGTTGATCATACATTTTTCATTCAGCTGAATCTCAAAAACACTGACTAAAACTCCCTAATTTTATGGTCCACATATAATCATAGGCAAGAGATAAGTGCTAGTATTTAAAAGAGTTCAGTCATTCCTTCACACAGACCTCACCTGTCCAAACTCATCCTGACATTAGTCCAACTCACAAATTCTTAGTGTAACGATTGAGTCTGTACATCTGTGACAAGTGTATGTCGTACCACCCTATATTATGGTATAATATAAATAAAATCATCAGCAAGAGAGGTATCCTGATAAGCTCAGCCATATCTAAACACAACCTCACCTGTATATACTCAAACTCGTCCTCACACCTGTCCAACTCATAAATTTTGAGAGCCACATGTGAGTCTGTAGATTTGTGCCGAGCTGCATAAACAGTGCCACGCCCACCGCAAACTGATGCAAGGGGACTCCACAACTCATAGTCATTGGAATCTGTCTCCTCATAAGGCACCACTTCTGATCCCCGTGACTCCATGGCGCTACTCCCTGACTGTATCCGAGTCTGGGTGATACAGTTCAAAATAAGGGGCATTATGTTAAAATGCAAATTCTTAGTGGTAGAGGATGCTTCATAATACCTCTTCCTCAGCATTTTATTTTACATGTTACACCTTTTAATCCTCTAGTACATTTCTAAGAAAACTATGCCAATACTAAAACTATAATGTACAGTAGGTCCTCGCTATTACTTGCCTCTTTGATGTTCTTTTTTATATTGTAGTATTAAGTCCACAGTAATTCAGAGAAAACTACTTTAAAGCTCCACTGCAACCTATAATGCTGATTTGGCATTTTTACCCAATTTATGGTATAATCTGTAAAGAAAAAATTGTAATATTCTGGATCACAACCCTACTATAATAAGGACTGCCTGTATATATAATATATGAGAATATCAACCCCACTTTGGGGTGGGAAAGGAGGTATGGATGGTGAGAATATCAAGGTGTAATATGCATTTAATTCACCAAAAATGGGTGCTATGAAGCTTCCAGTGCCAACGAGAATAAGATCTTAAATCATATTACTGTACTGTACAGTGGATTATAATAACTGAACCGGTGCTACCTGAATACACCATCTCTGCTTTGTTTTCATGCCCCTTTAGTGAAGCACAGCAAGTCCTTCTAACATGGCACCTTTTTTATGGTTTTTTTTTTTTTTGCCAAGAGGTTCACACTAAATTATGAAAAAGAAATGCTTATGAAAGTGTCACTGCTACCTACAAAGCCAATCTGCCAGTTCCCCCCAATGAATAGTACCAGTTGTATGGAAAAATTTGTGATATTCTGACATACATCCTCAATATATACTATACAAGGATTTGCTGTACTGAACTGTATATGGAACGTGCATGTGGGGGGGGGGGGATCACTGACATGGTATGGGAAGAAGGGGTCATACAGTAACTGTGGTGATCATGGGACATATCTAGTACAGTAAATGCTTTGTAAGGAATTTATTCATAAGGTTCTACTCTATGATTCTTACACAAGGAAATTACCCTTATGTTATTATCTGAACAGGATTTCATAAAATGTAGTGCTATAATAAACTAGTCTCAGTAAACACATGAAGCAAATTTCTTAATACTACTATACCAAATGTTAATGAAAACTGCAGCTACTTGCATATACCACCTTGAATATACTAATGCAAAGCCAAATGCTACTGTTACTACTTTACCTAAGTATGGTAGGAAGTAGAGTATAACAAGAGAAGGGAAAACAAGTAGGTGCTGCTGCCTACACTGACAACTCCAGTATTAAGTGTTCTAGTAAATATACAGTATATAATGGTGCTAACATTATAAACAGTTATATAATTCAATAAATGACGCTTTTTACTACCACAATATAAGGCATGTAATCCAGTTCTATGATATACAGACAGGAAATAAACTACAGGTACATTCATAAGCCATAATTTCTGCTGACCCTTTATCCCTACCACTGGCTGAAGGGAAGTATTTACCTGGGGTTTCCACACCAAACAAGAACTGGTTGTCCAGTATTAAAGTGGTACAGGTAGTTCAAAGCTCTGTTAGACCACAAGACAAATAATTCATGATGACAGTACATGTGTAGGCTAGAGAAGCTTCAAAGTACCAACAACAGGTCACCCTTTAATCAAAACCCTGCCTATGACTGCTCCGGCCATGGACACAATTAAAGATTAGGCAGAAACTATGGCTCGTGAGTGTACATGATTACCAAATCTAAGCAGTTAGTAATACTTAGTTACTGTACAATTTAATACAATGTATATACTGTATTCTACAAGTGTTGTTATACAGTGGCTATACTAAAGAGATTATTAACCCCTTCAATCCAATTACATACTGTATTTTTAATTTTATTCATGGCACCATCAGACTATATTAGTTAACTTATATATGTCCTTGTAATGAAGAATGAACTGAGACTGTATCCAACTTTCCAATTAGAACAGTCTCTTCAAAGCTGAACAAACCTGTCTGAAGGTAGCAAGAATGCTTATGAAAACTACATTATCAGTGTAACATGGTTAAAATACAAGTGAACAGTGGACCTAATAAACAGGCCCTTAACCCTGTGATTCTGTTTTTTTTTTCTTTTTAGCTTATTCTTACCACCTTCACATGATTTTATTAACTCTGAAGAAACCCATTTATGGTGGTGGGTTCATAACAATTTCCATAAACCCCTACATCACCTGATTTCTCTTCTTAAGTTGAATAAAATCATATGAAAGTATCATGAATAAAACAGAACATACACACCATCCGGCTGAATGGGTCAGTTACTGTATTATCATATCATACACTGTACTGCATATAAACACTACAATGTTGTGCCTAAATTAAGAAAAAAAAAAATGTATATATACTGTGCTGTACATATATACAGCAAAATTTAAAAACCTTCACACTGCAGTCACATCTTGCATTAAGCCATTCTGTAAAGAATACAGGAAAAGTTCATATGAAAGAAGTACATTCACAACTGGGAAAGCTGTTTATTGGGAAGATACAACCATTTCAGTCTGACTCTGATCCCCTTCAGGACTGAACAGAGATAGAACATGAGCATGTCTATATACAGTACTGAATGAGGAGAGACAGGGAAGAGGAGGTACACGAGGGTAAGGAGAGTGGGAAGCAGTGGGAATATGTGCTTCCCTCCCTCCCCTCCCCCATTCTTATTACCATAATCTCTGCCTCCCCCTCTCTTCCTCACCATCCATCCATCTCTACTTATACCTCATGGGGGGTCTAAGTTAGGTCAAAACTGCTGTATCTTCCCAGTAAACAATTTTTCAAAATGTGGGTATAATTCTTGCAACAGGGGAAAAGTGAGGAGCCAAAACTGCAGAAAACCATTCACTGAGACTTTTAAAAGTTAAGATAAAATTTGAGAGTCTGCCAACAGTATTAAAAAAACTCCTTCACCAAGGCATAATTCATCATCTGAATTGTAAAATCATGTGCACCACTGGCAAAAAAAAATAATTTCATAAAAGAAGTAAAACATGGTACAGTATGTTTAATCACTTCAATCTAGAGACATATTGCTTAATATTTCTTCCTACCTCCAGACAATCTTATTCATCTTAGGAAAGACTTCTGTACAGTAAGGGATATCAGTGAAAGCAATACCTAACCCATGGTTCATATTCCCTCCCAAACTGAGTATAATTATCTGAGGGTAACACAAATGAAACCCAGAATATGCCATCTGATTGAAGGGATTAAAACATCAGGTTCTATGTCAAAATATATGAAGAATGCAAGTTCAACTCATGTAATCTATGCCACCCTCCAGTATCAGGATATCCAGAGAAAAATGAAGGCAGCTGATAAAAATGTCAAAGCTGTAAAGAAGCCTAGAGACATGGCATGATGATACATGTAAAAACAATACATGCAGTACTCATGATAAGTCAGGGCTGCATTTTAAATTATAACAACTTATTTTTGTACAACTGTCCTGTAAATTCAGGAGACTTTTCAAATTAGCTTTATAAGTAAAAATGGAACAGTAACTGGCAATTTTTCTGTACAGTACTGACTAATGACTTAACAGTCAACAAGACTGAAAAAAAAAAAAAAGTGACAAATAATGAGGACTCACTGTAGTCCCACTTTATTTCACAAGGTAGTCCTAATATTCTGACATCACATTATTCCAGCCTTGGCCCATATGAATTCAACTATTGTAGCTAATTTTGATAAGCTTATATACTGAAGTAACTAGAGATATGCATAACTAGGCAGTACTGTTACTGAGGAAGAAAAAGAGATTTTTAAAAATGGTAATGGCCAATCCCTTTTTCCCCTCTTCAACATGCACTGACCTGAGGCTAGGCTACTGTACATTTCTGAGTAAATGACTTGCCTAGCCCTCTTGGTGGCATTATATGAAAGAAAAAAAAAAATCCAGTCACCTCTTAAAGATTGAATCTATGCAAAGCTATTACTGACTGGGGAATTTTAATCACTAGACCACCAGGTGTATAACATACAATACCAGGGCAACTACTGGATAAGGCAACAATACACTGTTTTAGCAATACACTGCCCTTATCTTATTACACTGTTCAAATGTACTGGCTACTTCACTGTACTGTCATCCTGCTTAAGAGTGAAATAAAGGGGCATTACTGTAAATTTATGGCAATGACCTACTATAGTACACCATAAAATTGCCAGCAACAAATACAATTAGTAGCCACAACCAACATGCAAAATAACCATGCTAAAATCATCCACGGTGACAATTAAGCCATGCAGTACATCAATAACATTACAGATGCAGAAAATGTAGCACTGTTAATAATGCAGTATCAACAACCAAATATTAAGTTATAGGTATGCTCTGTCAGTTATAAAACTGTATGCTGAAAAGAATAGGAGACACAGCATAGGTACCGGTAATGACAAGATATCAACAGTAATATTACTGTATATTATAGTCTGGGGAATGATGTGGTGAAGACTAAGAAAAAGATTAACACCTTGAGTTCATACAATGTTTTTTTCAGTTTAGACTTACTGCTACTAGCTGATTTTGTTCAACTTATGAAAGGCTTCTCATAATGAAGTGGTTTAGAAGGGCTATATCTAACCCCTCCAGTTTGGAAACACTATTCTTAGCTGAACAAAACTGTCAAATGACAAGAATATGATGAAAAAGATGTCCCTGGGCTCAATGGGTTAACCATTTCACTCCAGTGACGGTTTTTTCGCTTTATTCTTGCTACATTTGGACAATTTGATTCAGTTTATGAGAGAGCTTTCAAAGTGAAAGGGTTAGATATCACCTTCAATAACCCACTTAACTAAAAGACAGCCTTCCTAAACTGAATTAAATCATCTGGAAATAGTAATGATAAAGAAAACTATACATTACAGGCTTGAAGGGGTGAATACTGTGATAAAGGTGGTGGACAGGGAAGCAAGGAGTCCCAAGGGGAGAGGCAGGCCTTGCAATGGTGGGTACAAAGGGACGGGGTCAGGGAGGCAGCTTACGAGAGGCTGGTAGACTGCGTCGGAGTGATAGAGATGCGCGTCTACACACACGTCCGGAGACACAGCCAGGCGGAAACAAGGGCACAGACAATCATGGCACGACATGACACAAGCGACACACTCACTCCCTTCTCTGGGCAGAGAGCGACTGCGTGCTCGTCACTTGCACAGCCCTCCGATTTGTTTTAAGTCTGATATTCCTTGCTCCGATGCCTGCTGCAGGGAACAACACCAAAGTGAACGTGTGTGCTACAGGGTATATCAGGCAGGATTATCATGCAGGCTGCCTCTCCCAAACAATTATAAACATATCATAATTTACATGGACAGAAGAGTGAAACCAGATACACCTGTGAGCTGTAGTTTCTGCTTGTGCTCTAACTCTACCAATGGCTGGAGATAAGAATCCAGAGATTCACACCATACAAATACCTCTTGTCCAAATTTAAGATGGTAATTTGAAACTCTACTAGACTACATGAGGAAAAATTTTGATGACACAGTTCCTTATGTATGCCAAAAAGGCTCCAAAATATAGTATTAACAAAGGGTCTTTACTGAGTGTGACATCCAGGCTACAACTTATTTCCAGCCAGGGAAACAAAGGTAGGGGGTGAGCAGAAACTATGGTTCAAGAGTGTACTGTACACTGTGGCACCATGTCATTTAACCAACCAGGCAAAAATACCTGTGATAAAGCTAGTTTTCGCTACAGGGTGTCTGACTAATTGGGTATCTTGCATTTGAAAGGACTTTTTTTTTTTTTTTTTAACTAAAAGAGGATGAGGGTTGTCTGCAAAACATCAATAAAAAGTCATCAGAATTAATAGCATTAAACTTGAAGTAAAACATATTCTGAGATTTTACCTATACATAAATATATATATATATATATATATATATATATATATATATATATATATATATATATATTTATACATAAAGCCTATATATATATATATATATATATATATATATATATATATATATATATATACAGTATATATATATATATATATATATATATACACAACATAACCAAGAAGAAAAAATTGTTTACAGTACCAGCCACTTTTAAGTACCAGTAACCATTTAAATACTGTTGTGAAACCTTAGTGTGTCTGGTCAAGCAGACACGTTGACCACAGGTAAGTAACTGCTTCTGTTGAGCCATCATACAAGTACGGTACAATAAATCAAATGTGCAGAGATCCGGCACCACCCTGTGGTAGACAGCGCTTCACCAGAGTCAGTCCAGGGTTCTTCCCAAAGCAAAGTGCAGAGAAATATAAGATATGGCTCGTGGGTGGATGCCACAACTGCTCCACCCAGGGGGCACTGTGCCATGACATGAAGGCAGTGCCACTATGTCAATGTAAGCTAATTTATCTGCATGTGATCAACACGTACTTGTAGACCAGTAGAGATAACTCCAGGCTGGCTGCAGCTATAAGGAGTGCAAGAAAGGAATGAGAACGATCTTTTTCTTCTCAGTATAACTTCAGATGATCAATTCTTAACCAGTTCTGACAAGCTGAACTGTTACAACACCAGTCTCAACCAGTCATACAAATATGGGCCTCTGGTGTAAAGATAATACAAAAGCTGGATAATCATGGTTCAGATATGCCAGTAAGAAGTTTTGCTAATTAAACAGGAAGCACTTGTTTCACTGAACTAATGTTCCCATTATCATACCGGCACATGTATATTCCCCTGAGTCTAGCTAATACTGTACTTCTGCACAGAACTGATACAGTATTCATTAGTGTATCTCATCATACAAATTACACCTTTCAGGTGTATACAATAAGACTACCAAGTTTTCATATATATTCATCATTCATTCATTCATTGCCAGACGCCATGTATCCCAAATGGGGTGACCAACGGCTTAGAGTTAATTGTTTTACAGGGAGGGGCACTAATCCTCCACCAACCCCACTTGACACGTAAGGAGAACGTTATGCCAACAGCATCTGGTGTTCCCAGGCGGTCACCCATCCAAGTACTAACCAGACCCAACGTTGCTTAACTTCGCTGATCGGACGGGAAGCGGTGTACTCAACGTGGTATGGCCATAAATGCACCTGTGGTAGGTGGTGGCGACCATCGTCCACTCACTTGATGCAGTGCTGCCTACTTCTTCCTTCACTTTTATAATTCTTTTTCTTTGTCTGCCTTCCTCTCTTCCTATTTCTCCCATCTTTCCTGTCACTTTTTATTACTCTTCTTTTCAGGTGGCTCTACACTGAGTGGCAAGCCTCATGGTTTCCTGTAAGCCAGGAAACCATTTACAAAACTGGGTGATAACCATATAACCAACCCATATAGGTTCACTCCATGTCAACAAGTGGGTTGGTGAAGGGTTAGTGCCCTTCTTTGTAAAACAACTAACTCAAAGACAAATGGCCACCTCTTACGGGACTGTGGCGTCTGACTATAGACAGATAGATAGATTGAAGAAATTCAGCATATGGAACACAGTAAAAAAAGATGACATACCAGCAGCTGACCATAAATTGGAGATGTGGTTATCAGACTGACAGATAATATTTGCACTGGATATATAGGTCTATACAGTCAGCACTCAGATAATGTATGATCCTCCAGTGTGAAACTCACATAGGTAACACACAAGGCAAAATTTGATACTAAAATTTACTCACAACACGAAAATGATAGAAATTACACAGGTGAAGGTAGTTGTTCATTTTTTTGAGAACCATATTACATGGCGATGATAGACATAACGCAGCCAGAGGCCCCAAAATATGGTTCGAACAGTCATCATGCAGCAAATTAGGGTCACAACACGGTGGAAACAGACAACACAGCCAGTGATAGTCACAGCACGGATTGCATCAACCTAAAACGTATGGCTGTCGCATGTCTGTGCAGGATGTTGTCATGGTCCTCTGAGCATTCCTGACCCGGCTGAGTCTATCCGCTCCCCACGCTCTGGTTATACATGTGCTCTGTGTGATATTAGCTCTTCTTTTTGGCCATGCAAACCCACTCCATCTCCCCCCAGTAAGCCCAAAACCTCTTCCATTCAAGGTGAGGAATCCTCCAGTGTTTGTATGTACCAAAGTCTTTATTAGGTACGTAAATGTCCTGGAGAAAAAAAAAAAAAAAATGAAAATTGTCCCAAATGGTGAACCTGGAGCTGGCTTGGGTACCATGAAACCCTTTAACATGTAAACATATGGCCCTATAACGTGGAAATCTCATAATATGGGACCTTCCGAGTACAATATTCGCGTGTTATGTATGCGCTCGCTGTATTCTTTCATGCTAATACCAAACTAAAATATGTCGCTCCTGCACAACAAAATAAAATAATTTATTCAGTGAATATAACAATGACACATCAAAACCACCAACACACAAACAACAACAATGCACATGCACACAAATCAGAGTTAAAGGATGATAAGGGGTAACAGCATGAACACAATACAAAGAGACTGGTTGCCCAGGCAATGGTCAGGGTATCTCACTATCGCAGTAAAGAGTGCATGGAGGACAATGCCAATAGGAAGAGGTAAAAATGAGAAGAAACCATTCCTAGGAATGCTACAGAAATGACACTACAAAAAGAGTACCTGATGGGACAGTAAGTGGTAAAACTAAAAATGCTAAAACAACTGTAGCTGTTGTTGTTTTGACCTCACTCTCATATGGCTTTGAATCCTGTGGCAGTGAACTGAGAGATGAAGTTTGCATTACTGGGAGGCAGAGCTGCCTGAGTACAGTACTGACTATCAGGTTCTGCCATATGAAGGCATCCCTCTCCAGCACCATTCCACTATGTAGTAACAAGAGATGATGTGCAGTGAAGCATTAACTAGATGCAGAACAAGAAGCTCTAACATGGTAAACACATGGCCATATTGAAAGAATTAGCGTTAACAGGATGGTTTAATGCCTTCACTATTATGAACGTTTTCCACCTTATTTTGATTCCAGCCAGATTACTTAACTGACTTTGGAAGGAGTTCGTAGACTGGAAGGGCTCAATCCCTTTTGTCCAGGTAATGTTCTTCTCTGCTTATTCTTGCTGCTACTAGATTTTTCAAATTCTATTCAGGAAGTTTTCCTGCACTGTAAGGGGTTTATTAAGCTATATCTAACTCCTCCAGTTTAAAAACTTTATCCAATGGAGAGTAAAATCATTCTACAAGAATAATAAAATGAAACAGATGTCTCCAAACTCAAAGTTTTAGATAATGAAATGCATGAATTAGGGGGGTAAAAATTAAAAGATAAAACAAACACTATAAAAAAGACATACAAGAATAGGTGAACTAGGAATAAGAGACAGAACAGAGCAATAGCATTATAAAGAAAATGGAGTTCTCATAGTGTAAGACTGAAAAATGAAGAACATCAGATCAATGAAGAAAGTGGTTACTGATATTCCTTTAGTAATACACAGAAGAGAGTACTAAATTAATAAAAGCGTTTATACCCAAGGGGCGGTTGGAGTTTCTTGCTCACATAATGCCACTGAGGGATGAGTGAGGCTGGTCACTTTCATCTTAAATGTCAGGACCAACTTGCCTAGCCCTGGGCTCCTACATTCCTCATGGGGTAATGTAGGATTGAATGATGGATGGATGGATGGTGACTATGCAACACTAAGATGCTCACTAGATAAATAATAGGTGGTGAACCTAAAATTAAAGACCAAACAGAGCAAAAGGTTAAGAGACATGATGGTGATCCTACAGTATAAACAAGATGGAAGAAATGAAGAGCCAAGGAAATCTTCTGAGAGTCTTTTCAACGAGATTCATATCCTCAGTGTTCTTCACTGCATCCTGGGATCCATGATAATAATGATAGTGGCACTGACATTACCAGGTACAGTATAGCCTAAAAAATATATAAGTAAAAATAATGAAAAATCAAACCACCCAACCAGATCACTGCAACAACATGGCACACAGACCAAAACAACAAATTAAACCACCTGACCTGAATACTTCAACCAACTGGCCTACCCAATACCTGGCCAAACTGCAAAATTTAATAATCTGGTGCACTCAAAATTATTAGTCGCTCAAATTCAAATACAAACCAAGAATGTGCAATGACTGCAAATTTTGGTTTCCACTTTATTGAACTTTCTGAACTAAATGATGTGGAACTAACCAAACCAAGATAGTCACATTAACATAATAAAGTTAAACCATTCTTTAACTCAAATTCACTAAATAATAAATAAATGCACGGTATATGAGGAATCCGATGGTAAGGTCCAAATCACTACCAGCTATGATAATGAAGCACTAACATATTTCATACAGCCAATACAATGTATAAATTTTCTTGCTTTTTATTTGTATACTCCTCAGAAGGTAGTCCATCTACTCACCAATCACCCAAATCTTTATAACCCCATCAGGAGAGTACAGCAAGCCTAATCTTACCAAACACTGAGAACAAACATGACCAGTCCCTTTTCCTTAAGAGGTATTATGAGCAACAACCCCAGCCATCCCCTGGACTTAAACAAATATGGCCACAGCACTGTAAATGGTTTCCTAGAGTACATGAAGCCATAGTTGTAAAAATGTTAATATCACACCTGTACCATTAAGTTTTCATGGGAACCAAAAATGCACAAAATCAACTTTCATGCCAATGTTAGGTCATAAAAATGCCTAGGTTAGGACAAAAACAATACTTGTAGTCATGACAAGATTGGGAGCAAAAGACCAAATAAATGCCATTTTTCAGTGGAACTACGGTTGGGGAGTGGACTTTGTGACCATCAAATGGTGGAAATGGAGGAGAAGAAGGGAAGCACAAGAGGAAGTAGTCCATACAAGCAGGGTGGATATATTGCAAGAGCATGGTAAAAAGGCAGAATATAAGAGAGACGTGGAGGTGAAACTGGGTAAATATGATTTGATGCAGATGGGGGAGGTGGAAGGTGTGAGTAAGACATTCACAGAAGAAATCTGCACAGCATGTGAGGTGGTGTGTGGGGTGAAGAGAAGATGAAAGAGGGTGCAAGGAACAGCATGGTGGGATGAAGAGGTGAAACAGATTGTGGCACAAAACAAGTAAGCATACAGTAAGTCAATGAGAAACAGGGGCGTGGAGAAAGTTGAGAGACGGAATGGAGAGTTATATGTAGACAGGAAGAGAGAGGTGAAAAGATTAGTAAGAAAGAGTAAGAAGAGTGGATGAGGAATTTGGAAGGAATTTGAGTGTAAAGTGGAGAGAATGTAAGAAAATATTCTGGAAAGAGGCAAAGAGAGTAAGACAGGGTGATAAAGAAGTAGGTCAGGATGTGATTGATAAAAATGGTAGACTGCTTGTGGAGAAAGAAGAAAAAGTGAGCAGATGGAGAGAACACTTTAAATAACTGTTAAACATAAAGAATGAAAGTAATGTGAGTATAAGTGGCTGGGGAATGGGTGGGAGAAGGAGGGAGGTGAGAAGAAAAGAAGATATCAGTAGGAAGGAAGATGTGGAAGTAATGAAGAAAGTCAAAATGGGGAATGCCCCAGGAAGTGATGGAGTGTATGGTGAAATGCTGAAGCATGGGGAAGAGATAGTAGCAGAATGGATATGGAAGATGTGCAGATTGGCCTGGGAGGAAGGTAGAGTCCCAGAGGATTAGAAGTCAGATATAATTATTCCCCTGTACAAAGGAAAAGAGGAAAAAGAAGAGTGTGGTAATCGTAGGGTCATTTGTCGTCTTAGTGAAATAGGAAAAGTATATGGTAGGATACTTACTGATGACATCAGGGAAATAATAGAGGTTTTAGTTGGAGAAGAACAGGGAGGTTTTAGGAAGGGAAGAGGTTGTGTAGATCAGATATTCATTCTTTGGTCTTTAGTGGAAAAGTTTCCAGAGAAGAGAAAGAAGTTGTATGCAGCCTTCATGGATTTGGAGAAAGCATATGACAGGGAGGACAAATTATAGACAAGGAATGTGGAAAGTATTAAGAATATATGGAGTAAACGGGAAGTTGTTGAATGACGTGAGGAGTACATATGAGGGGACTTAGGCTGCAGTGAGTGTGGATAGTGAACTGTGTGAATTTTTTCTATTTGAATGTTGGATTGAAACAGGGATGTGTCATGTCCCCATGGTTGTTCAATCTGTATATGGATGGGGTTATAAAAGAGGTACAAGGTAGGGCAGTGGATGTAGGAGCAACCATAATGAGAGTGGGCAGTGTCTGAAAACTCTCTGTACCGTTGTTTGCAGATGATACTGTGTTACGTGAAGCTGAAGGGGAACTGCAAGGCTTGGTGAATGAGTATGGGAGAGTGTGTAAGAAACGGAATCTACAGGTGAATATAGGGAAGAGTAAAGTTATGGTCTTCGAGAGAAATAAAGCTACTCAATGTACAGTGAGACTGGATGAGGAGGAAATGGAAAATGTGAGTGCGTTTAAGTGATGTGGATGTGGATGTTATAGGAAGCGTTAGGAGGAATACACTGAGGTGGTTTGGCCATGTGGAGAGGATGGAGGGTGAAAGACTGACGAAGAGAGTGTATGTGAGTGAGGTGGTGGGGGGGGGGAGAGGGAGGGGGAGGCCGAGGATGAGATGGAGGGATGGGGTGGAGAGGTATATGAGAGAGGGGGGGGTGAGTTGGGAGAAGGGCAGTGAAATGGCGAGGGACAGGGCGACGTGGAGGCGATTTGTTTGTGGCCACCCCGAACGGGATTGAGGTGTCTGGCAATAGATAGATAGATAGATAGTTTAAGTACTTGGGTAGTGTGATCAGTAAGGATGGAAGTTTAGAGGGTGAAGTGATTGAAAGGGTAAAACTGGGAAGAAAGGTTGCTGGTTCCATGAAGGCAGTGATGGGGAACAGGGAAGTGAGCATGGAAGTAAAAATGTCACTGCATGACAGTTATTGCGATACCAACCCCAAGGAATGGAAAAGAAGCTTGGAACTTGCTGGAAGGATACATGTCAAGAATGAGAGCAATGGAAATGAGTTATCTGAGAGGAGCATGTGGAGTTACGTAGAGACAGAGTGACAAATGAGGAAGTGAAGAAGCATTGTGGTGTGGATGTGGATGTCACAGAATGCATTTGGAGAAATACACTGAGGTGGTTTGTCCATGTGGAGAGGATGGAGAGTGAAAGACTAACGAGGAGAGTGTATGCAAGTGAGATGGAGGGGGTGTGAGGGATGGGGAGGATGAGGATGAGATGGAGGGATGGAGTGTTGAGGTATATGAGAGAGGAGGGTGTAAGCCGGGAGCAGGGCAGTGAAATGGCGTTGGACAGGACAACATGTAGGCGATTTGTTTGTGGCTGCCCCATATGGGATTGAGGTGTCTGGCAACAGATAGATAGACAGACTATTGTTAGGACTGATGAATGCCAAAGTTAGGGACAAACACTACCAAGGTTAGGACCAAACAATATCATGGTTAGGGCCACACAATACTGTACCTACATTAGGGCCAAATGATTTCAAGGTTAGCACCATACCAAGGTCAGGCCTGACATCTAAGTTAGGGCCAAAGGATACCAAGAGAAGGCTCAGATGATAGCGTAACAAGGTTAAGGCCAAATACAGTAAAAGTCCAATTCTTCGGCATCCAATTCCCCAGCAAATCTGACATTTCGGCAGTTTTGAGAAACAGTCCCATTTACGAAAATCTCTGATCGTTCGGCAAATTTTCTGATTTTTTTCGTCAGTCTTGAAATTCTCCATGAGTCCTCAGAGCCTGTTGCAGGACCTTCTACTGCTGGGGACTTCTTCCAGCAGTAGCAGACTCCAATCAACCCCTTCTATTGTACATATGTAAATAAGGAACCTACTATAAGTTTAGGTAAGTGCATGTGAACTTGTAGGCCTACTGTACTATTACATTTATATACAGTATGTTCACTAATTTCTTTTTTTTTCATATTCATGTATAGTACTGTATTCATTACAGTATTGTACAGTATCAAACAGTATACAGTACTCTCTCCAAACACATTTGTAATGATATGAGTAGTGATGATAGTGTTCACCGAAACATATAAGGTACTGAGTGGGTAGGGTTTTTGATAATTCGGCAATTTTGATTTTCGGCACTTGCCTGGTCCCATAGATGCCGAAAAATTGGACTTCTACTGTATTGTGGATTTCATGGTAAAGTTAGGTCTAATTTATCCCTTCAACTTGGATACAATTTCTATTTTATTCTTGTTCCTACCGCAAAATTTTAGTGTATGGTACTGTATTCGAAATATGAGACCCCTATAGGGGGAAATTCTGAGTATATCGGTATCTAACTTCTACCCTAAGGTGAATAAAATAATTCAGAAATATCTATTTATCTATCTATTGCCGGATGCTATACTCCCATAGAAATCTATCTATCTATCTATTGCCGGATGCTATACTCCAATAGAAATCTATCTATCTATCTATTGCCAGACGCCTCAATTCCGTTTGGGGTGGCCACAAACAAATCGGCTCCACGTCGTCCTGTCCCCCGCCATTTCACTGCCCTGCTCCCAACTCACACCCCCCTCTCTCATATACCTCTCCACCCCATCCCTCCATCTCATCCTCGGCCTCCCTCTCCCTCTTCCCCCCTCCACCTCATTCACATACACTCTCTTCGTCAGTCTTTCACCCTCCATCCTCTCCACATGGCCAAACCACCTCAGTGTGTTCCTCATAACACTCCCTATCACATCCACATCCACACCACAATGCTCCTTTATATCCTCATTCATCAGCCTGTCTCTCCATGTGACTCCACAGGCTCCTCTTAAATAACTCATTTCCACTGCTCTCACTCTTGACTTGTGTCCTTCCAACAACGTCCAAGCTTCACTTCCATACATTAGAGTTGGTATCACAATATTGTCATGTAGTAACTTTTTCACTTCCATGCTCACTTCCCTGTTTCTTATCACTGCTTTCAAGGAACCAGCAACCTTTCTTCCCTGCTGTACCCTTTCAAGCACTTCACCCTCCAAACCTCCATCCTTACTCATCACATTACCTAAGTACAGTACTTAAACATACTCACATTTTCCAATTCCTCACCATCCAACCTCGCTGTACATTCACTGACTTCACCTCTCTCAAAGACCATCACTTTACTCTTCCCTACATTCACCTTTAGATTCCGTTTCTTACACACACTTCCAAACTCATCCACCAAGCCTTGCAGCTCCCCTTCGTCTTCACTCAACAACACAGTATCATCTGCAAACAACAGTACAGGGAGTTTCCAAACACTATCCTCTCTCACCAGGGCCACTCCAACATCCACTACCCTACCTTGTACCTCTTTTATTACCCCATCCATGTACAGATTGAACAACCATGGAGACATGACACATCCCTGTTTCAACCCAACCTTCAAAGAGAAAAATTCACTTAGTTCACCATCCACATTCACTGCAGCCTTAGCACCATCATACATACCCTTCACAGCATTCAACAACTTCCCATCTACTCCATATATTCTCAATACTTTCCACAATCCTTGTCTATCCACCCTGTCATATGCTTTCACCAAATCCATGAAAGCCAGATACAACTTCTTTCCCTCCTCTAGAAACTTTTCCACTAAAGATCTAAGAATGAATATCTGATCTACACAACCTCTTCCCTTCCTAAAGCCTTCCTGTTCTTCTCCAACTAATTCCTCTGTTCTTTCTCTAACTCTGTCAATAAGTATCCTACCATACACTTTTCCTGTTATACTAAGAAGACAAATGCCCCTATGATTACCACACACTTCTTTTTCCCTTTTTCCTTTGTACAAGGAAATAATTGTACCTGACTTCCAATCCTCCGGGACTCTATCTTCCTCCCAGGCCAATCTGCACATCTTCCACATCCATTCTACTACTATCTCTCCCCCATGCTTCAGCATTTCACCACACACTCCATCAATTCCTGGGGCTTTCCCCAATTTAACTTTCTTCATTGCTTCCACAACTTCTATCCTACTGATTTCTTCCTGTCTTCTCACCTCCCTCCTTCTCCCAGCCATTCCCCAGCCACTTATACTTGCATTACTTCCATCCTGTATGTTCAACAATTCCTTAAAATGTTCTCTCCATCTGCTCACTTTTTCACCCTTCTCCACTAGTAATCTACCATTTTTATCTTTCACTCCCCTGCTAACCTCACTTCCACCCTGTCTTACTCTCTTCACCTCTTTCCAGAACATTTTCTTACAGTCCCTCCACTTTACACTCAAATTCCTTCCAAATTCCTCATCCACTCTCTTCTTCTTCTCTCTTACTAATCTTTTCACCTCTCTCTTTCTTTCTACATATAACTCTCTCTTCTACCTCTCAACTTCTTCCACACCCCTATTTCTCATCCAATCATTGTATGCTTTCTTCTTTTGTGCCACAGCCCGTCTCACCTTTTCAGTCCACCACGCTGTTCCTTGCACCCCCCTCCGTCTTCTCTTCCTCCCACACACCACATCACATGCTGCACATATTTCTTCTGTAAATATCCTGCACACACCTTCCATGTCCCCCATCTGCTCCAATTCATATTTGCCCAATCGTTCCTCCACTTTTCTCATAATAACAAAGGTAAAATAGATCAACAGACTTCATGGAATGAGTCTGATTTGCAAAATATATTACCTGACCACTGACAAGAGATCATGCTGGCTGGATGAATGCTATGAGAAGAAGTGCATGATCAGAGATTTGACACCCCAGTTTAATATGACAGCATTCAGATTGACTCTATCGGATATGTTTGTGATGCTACAGAATGTGATGAAAGTTTTTGGCATATCAGACAGAGACAGGATTCCAGGGGTTTGAATGACGAGCAAACGGAAGCGTGGCCCATTGGACTGGGCAAATTTGGGCTGTCTGGATGTTACTTTTCCTCACCCTGCCCTAGGGTGGGAAAGGACATCCGGATGATGATGATGATGATTCCCTGACATGTCTAACCTTTCAATATACAACACTCTTACATAAAACTTGACCTGAAATTCCATTTTTCACTATTTTGGATTTTTGTTTGTTTTTTTACTGTATACTCTCATGACTCAGCAAAATGATCAATTTTTCAATTTTCTTAATAATTTTAAAGTTCACTTGCATCACTGAGCATTCCCATTTCTTTATTACCATACCATTACACAAAGTGCCTCAGTTTTCCAATTACTTTACTATACCACTATATATGGTCGTAAGTTGAAAAACTGGCTCAGATTTTATTTATGAGATTCTTTCTTTGATAATTACTAGTATTTAGTTCCAGTCCCTACTTTACAAGGCATTTTTTTCTTGACTTTTGCTGTTATTCAGGTGAATTTAATGGTCATTTCTGATGGGAATGACTAGTTTTTGAAATATGCCTGGCTTCCAACACCTATCAATGTTAAGGGACTCAGGGGGAAACTGGGGTTTTTGGGTGGAGGAACAAGAGAAAACTGGTAATTTCTGATAAAACTAGAAATCACATGAATCACCACAAAAACCAAGTGGAAAAACAAATTTCAAGCCATTTTTGGCATTAAACTGACCAGACCCCATGTCACCTAAACTTACCATGTGCAAATCACATCTAACTTAATCAACAAAAACATGTGAATCCCAAGCCATTTTGGATATTAACCTGCCCAGACCTTACATTCCCTAACCTCGATCCCATGCAACACCTAACCACTGCCAACCTCACCTTTTGTCTTTTCTCTAGTTGTAATCTGCACCACAATCAGAACATACTATGGTATGTTTGAAGGCAGAACACTAGGCTATGCAAGCACAAAAAATCAAGTTGCTTTCACTACAGAAAGGGTTAATATTCGCTGAGGAACGGCAGGACACCTGTTACACAGAACTGCCGTGGCTGGCCCGATTTTGAAGTTCATACAGGAGGAAGATGGGGGACATTTGTTTCCTAAGTAGCTGTAGTAGATCACATGACAAAAAACCATGACTGAAATTCACCCACACAAAAAGATATTGCCACCAGAGGCACCTTGGTTGCTAGGGATCCCCAGCGGAGCTTGGAAAAAAAACACTGTGGGCAATGGCAGCTGCTGATAAATTATTCCCAAGGCCCTATCTCAGTTAATATTCATTTCCAAGAGAACTATCACTAAGAAAAGTTGCTCCTACTGGTGACATGTAACAGCAGAACACCCCAAAATGATGAGATAATTACTGTAATGACTGAAACACAGGCATGTACCCTTTCTCTTCATATATCATCATTTGTATTGTTCCACCAATTCTAAACTCACTTCCCTGGATATATTGGTGTTATCAGGATTAAAAGCTACTGGGATTATGCACTAACTCTCTCTCACATATCACAGCAGGCTGGACTAAAGCACTATCTTGATGAAGTGGATAACAAAAAAAAAAAAAATCATAAGTACAGAAGAAGCTTTGCAATTCATCAGTAGCTTCTACAGCTAATTATCTAACCTTAGTATTACCTTCAGTTTAAAGACTTCTGTCAAAAATTAAAGTTTACAATATTAATAATTTGGAGACTTCATTATTTTCTAGCATTACCAACTTAACAATACCAAGCCACTGAATGTAACACTTTCATTAGCCCAAGTTAACTAAACCATCTGAATTAATCTTTCTATACTGCCTAAATCAATAATCTACTAGCCAGATTTTCTCAATTGGTGAAACAAAAACGATAAGCATATTTCAAGTAAAGTGACGCAAACTCTGAGGTTATAAGCCATTCTGTTCCCAATAAAGTAATTAAGAACCCACGCATACCTTATCTAGCGCTTATTACACTCTTAGGTGGAGGTGTAGGAGTGAGAGGGTAATACCTGTGCCGGGCCTGGTGACGGACTGAGGAATTGTTTTGATTTGATGACACTCAAGAAAACCACCAGATACGACAATAACTGAATGCTAAAATTAACCCGAATACACCCTTGATGTCTCACTTTCGCCGGAATTCTCGCATTTGGTTTAAATTATTACTGTTAATGCACTATGCTCACTGGCGAAATATATAGAAACGTTTGCATTAATGTTATGCTAATAAAATATGCATCTAAACCACACTTTTCAACCACGATCAGATATCCTTTGAAGCCGGTGACGTCTATTTTAATTGGACCTTACTGGCTTCACACGATTTTCTTAATCAGAGATACTTCCGATCTGAGAGAGAGTAGATATGTCTTTCATTTTTGTCCCTCTCAGTAAGCTACAAGCGATCTCCAAACTAAATAAAGAAATAGGAGGTAGCAACTAGAACAACCAATCTACTGCAGGACCGTCAGGGCTCCTGGCCCTGAAAGGGCCTAAAGCGGCCCTAATGAATCGACTGGTATTTCTATATATATATATATATATATATATATATATATATATATATATATATATATATATATATATATATATATATAATCCTAACTCGAATATCCCTGAATACGATTCAGATCCCTGACATCTTGGGAAGGGGGGATCCTGCAGGAAGGCACCTGTAACTGCTCTTAAGACCCAGAGGCTCTAGAAAGACTGCAAAGGGATCATTTGAAATGGGTCCTCCTTCCTCTTTTTTCTTTCCTTCATTCTTTCCTCTTCCTTCTGCTTACGGATGACTACACTCCCTCTTCCGTCTTTCTTTCCTTCATTCTTTCCTCTTCCTTCTGCCTTTGGGTGACTAAGTGAATAGCCAAATGGATTCCTGTACACCAGGAAGCCATTTACATGGGCAGTAACCATATAACCAAATTATGGCACCTGATGGTTTAGTTGGTAATTAAGGCGCTCCGATCGGACTGAGCCTGTGTAGGTTTACATTCAAGGGATGGTTGGGGTTTACTGCCCACGTAATGCCACTCAAGGATGAGTGAGGCTGGTAACTCTCATCCTAAATGTCAGGACCATCTTGGCTAGCCCCGGGTTCCTACGCTCCTCATGGAGCAACAATATTGGATGATGGAGATATATATATATATATATATATATATATATATATATGGGGGGGACTTTATTAAGAATGACGAAGATTGGCTCTGGTGGGGGAAGGGTTCATCAAGATACGAATAATATTTAAATCCTTCCCACCTTTCCCTCATCTCCTAACTCGCCTTTCCCAGTAACTTCCCCATATCTCCGCCACCCCCTGCATTCTCCCCATTAACCTCCCCATATCCCCGTTATCCCTTTCCTTCTCCTCTTTCTCCTCTACCCATGCCTTCCGCTCATTTGCCTCTCCTTATCCCCGATTAGCCTCATCTTATCCCCCCACCCCCTACCTTCTCCCCATTATCCTCCCCTTATCCCTGCCACCTCTCATCTTCTCCCCATTATCCTCCCCATATCATGCCACCCTCTATTTTCTCTCCATTACCCTCCCTATATCCCCTCCACCCTTTGCTTTCTCTCCCATTAGCCTCCCTGTAACTCCCACCCTTACCCTCTCCCTGTTAGCCTCCCCATATCCCCAACCCATACCTTCTCCCCCATTAACCTGTCCATATCCCCACCACCCCCTATCTTCCTCCATCAACCTCCCCAGATCCCGCCATTCCTAACCTTCTCCTCTTACCTTCACCCGCATCTGCTATATTCTCCTCTCTGTGTTAATACCTTTCACTAATCCCCTCATGGTCGGGAAAACTCTAGTACGGTATTTGGTTGCTACTAACGTCAGACGAAATTACTGATCTGTGCTTGAGAGGCACATTAAATCCCTCTATGGCTGCTCGCATTCTTGTATTCTATTCCAGCTAACACAAGACGATTTTATGCAGCTGAGAAATTAATAGGAGTCTGACAGTGTTAATACTGGTTGTGTACCACTAACCCATTTATGGTCGGCACGACTTTGGTACTCTATTCCAGCTAGTGCCAGACGATTTCCGTCAGTCGAGTGGGTATGGAAGCCTGTGTTCATTCTTGTATATTGTCCAGTTAGTTACTGTATGTAGCCGACTGGTCTGAAAATTACTGTACTTCAGGGCTTGTTATTTTCAGACACTAGACACTAAACCAACTGTTCTAATAGCTTACGCATCCCTGTGTTCTATTCGTCTTCGAATGCGATTACGATTCTTAGCAGGTTCGATTTGAACAGGCCCTCTGTAGCTTGCGTGTTCTGTGATGTGTTCGTTATATATATATATATATATATATATATATATATATATATATATATATATATATATACAAGTTACGTTTACAAGTAAATTCACATTTACACAAATGAAACACATTGGGAAATGTCATGCTTCCGCTCGCAAATGTCTCTCTAGTTCTCCATATTCTGCCATTCTTTCCCGCCAACCACCACTACTCTCCTTTCTTCCTCATCATACCCAAAGAGTAATTTTGATCCTGTGATGAGGTTACAGACAAACTTAAGACTTATTCCCTATTGTAATAATTATGGTTCGGCAGGAAGGACAAGTAAACGAGCGTACAGATCCTGCCAATTTTTCTTCATGCTAAAACAAATCTGTTACGACAAGGAGCAGATCGTTGGAGTGTGAATCTGAACCTTGATGACCACATTTCGTTTTATATAAAAACTGGACAAACTTTCATCTTAAACATGTAATAAACCCTCAAAGGTGCCGGAAATGGGAGGCAAAGGGGGCAATAGCCACCTCCCTGCATTTTTAGTGAGGGGGAACAAATGAGGGGTCTTGTCCCTTCAGTATCTCGTCGTGAACTCATGACAGATATGCTATGCAGCACTAACAACAAGAAATAAATTAGAATAAGTATGCTATAATATATTATTTTTCACAAAGGTCTATCTCTCTATCTGTCTATCTATATCTATATAACCCCAAAAAGGGGGGTAGCCGAGACAGGACGACACACTCCCAACGCGCGCGCGCACACGCACACGCACACGCGCACACACACACACACACACACACACACACACACACACACACACACACACACACACACACACATTCACTCGTATCTTAGCCTCAAGGGGAAAAGGGACATATCCTCACCGCACGTCACGCACGAGCATCAACCGCCCAGTACAATCAGCGACATCCGTAGCAGGGCCTGACAGCAGAGCTGGTTTACCCCTACCACAACATAATGGAACCATCCCCTTCCCCGCACCTGACCTGATCTGCTGATCAGACCAAATGCAGGAGAATATCCCCTCGGGGCCGCGTCACCATTTATTCATTCACATTTTCTCTCCAGTCATCATTATCACGCGCAGCCACTCTTCCTTGGTCTACAGACTTCCCTTTCGCATCTAACGGTCTCTTCACATTGTCCATCCATCCTATTCGTGGTCTTCCTGTCAGCCTTACACCTCTCACATCTAATCCAGTTATATTTTTCACCAATCGCTTTTCATTCATTCTTTGCATGTGCTCAGCTCGATCAGCCATCATCCGCATAACTCCAGTTCTCCTTCGCACTTCATCATTTCTACTCGATCCATACACGTCACTTCACACATACTCCTCACACACCTCATCTCCATTACATTCAAACTCTTCCTGTATTAATCAATCATCTACAGTCACTCATAAAAGAACGTACCCCTTCCCCCCGCGTGTGAAAGGCCTGATACATCATAGGATTCTGGTTTGGTGACATTGCACCTCACGTCAGGGATGGGGCTGAGGAGTGGCTTCTGGGGGTTGGGGGGGAGCTGATCTGCACGAAGCACTGCTTCAGCCCGTATTTCGAATCAGTCACAGCTGTATTTGAACTATGTAATATACCTTCTCAGTAATACACCAACAACATAACACTCCAGCGACCACACACTTGTACTCCCACAGGATTTATGTAATGAATGTCCTATGCCTTCATATGGTTTTTGTTATTTTTGTCTCATCCTTTGAGGTGACGAAATGCCAACGCACTCACGAACACATGTGCATGAGATGTGTGCCCATTCCAGTTACGCGATAAATTTCTCAGTCATGCTTGTTTAACCAGAAAATACTTTCCCTAAACACAGGTTTGATAAGATATGACTGTAAAATCTCCATTGCTTCCCACCAGTAAGAGGAAGGGAGGAATGAAAGGCATGAACTATAGTTGGTGTCTCGCATACCTTATATCAGGTTCGCGTGTTTCAGGCCAAATATTGAACAGATTTATATTGTAATTCAACACTATATATATTCTATTATGCCATATTATATAGCAGATGTAATCACGTTTACCCACAGTGCGTTGTCAATTGTGAGTTATTTACCAAAGGAAGCAGACTATATGCAACCCTGCTGAAGCCTGGTTCAAAGGAGTGTGGGAGGGGTGGGGGCTCCAGACTCTAGAGTCTTTGAGAGGCTGAAAAATGCAAGAAGGCAGTATACATTAACCACTGAAAGGGAATCCCACTATAGTGTTTAGGTAAGGCACTGTGTAATATACAAAATAGTATCATTTGGTACATGTTTTCACACATACCACAAGCCGTGTTGTTACCGGGCATAATAACTAGGTAAAACCCATTACCTAATATGTAGCAGATTAGTGAAGCAGTATCGTATGGGCTGAACCAGTGTTTCGTGCAGGTCAGCTCCCCCCCCTCCCCCCATCCACCAGACACACCTCCTCACCCCTCACTGATGGCGTCATGTGCAGCAGATCCAGTCTTCTCGAAATGAACGAATCTTGAATATGGCTGTCTATTATCTTGTTTTATTTTTTTCTTGGAGGGAACAATCTTGCAGGCTTCTTGCCTTCGGTTCCTTCTTCTTTGGACACACACACACACACACACACACACACACACACACACACATATATATATATATATATATATATATATATATATATATATATATATATGCAGAGACTTCACTGTGAAGATATGTATGCAAACTAACCACAGGAAAATGAAAGGAGCGACAGTGAGTACTTTCGTATATTACATCTTCAGACAGAGTGAGACAGAAACGTAAAGGGTAGAGGTCTGTTATGCACACCCGCAGCAGGTAGTGGCACACAGAACAATGGATGACTTGAATTTTTACCTGCGGCTTAACTTATGGTCACCCGCAGCAGGGAGTGGAACACAACAAAGGATGACCTGAATCTAAAAATGCACTCCCCTTTCCTCCCCTCCTACTCCCTCCTCCTTTGCCACGTGAATTTTTAGATTCAGGTCATCCTTTGTTGTGTTACACTCCCTGCTGCAGGTGACCATAAGTTAAGCCGCAGGTAAAAATTCAGGTCATCCATTGTTCTGTGTGCCACTACCTGCTGCGGGTGTGCATAAAAGACCTCTACCCTTTACGTTTCTGTCTCACTCTGTCTGAAGATGTAATATACGAAAGTACTCACTGTCGCTCCTTTCGTTTCTACTGTGGTTACTTTGCATATATATATATATATATATATATATATATATATATATATATATATATATATATATATATGCAGGGTGTCCCATAAGTCCAGCATCGTAGGAAATTTTATAGAATCAGTTCATAATAACCGTCATTGTTTACAACACAGATCCAACCTATAATGCCGGACTTATGGGACACCCTGTGTGTGTGTGTGTGTGTGTGTGTGTGTGTGTGTGGAGAGAGAGAGAGAGAGAGAGAGAGAGAGAGAGAGAGAGAGAGAGAGATCTAAATAGATGGATGGGTAGATAGATACAGATTTATCTATCTAAATAGATAAATAGGTAGATAGATAGATAGATACAGCTCTATCTATCTACATACTTTTGCCTCCAAATGGTAGAATGCTGCCGCCGATAAGTTAGAACATGCTTCTGCGAAAGCTAGTTATATACTTTTTTTTTTTTTTAACTAGTGGCATTGTCATGGCAGCCGAAATATTTTGTTTCATTAAGTTATCATATTTACAGAAGAAATATGTGCAGCATGTGATGTGGTGTGTGGAAGGAAGAGAAGACGGAGGGGGGGTGCAAGGAACAGCGTGGTGGACTGAAGAGGTGAGACAGGCTGTGGCACAAAAGAAGAAAGCATACAATGAATGGATGAGAAATAGGGGCGTGGAAGAAGTTGAGAGGTGGAAGAGAGAGCTATATGTAGAAAGAAAGAGAGGTGAAAAGATTAGTAAGAGAGAGTAAGAAGAGAGTGGATGAGGAATTTGGAAGGAATTTGAGTGTAAAGTGGAGGGACTGTAAGAAAATGTTTTGGAAAGAGGTGAAAAGAGTAAGACAGGGTGGAAGTGAAGTTAGCAGGGGTGTGAAAGATAAAAATGGTAGATTACTAGTTGAAAAGGAAGAAAAAGTGAGCAGATGGAGAGAACACTTTAAGGAATTGCTGAACATAGAGGATGGAAGTAATGCGAGTATAAGTGGCTGGGGAATGGCTGGGAGAAGGAGGGAGGTGAGAAGACAGGAAGAAATCAGTAGGATAGAAGTTGTGGAAGCAATGAAGAAAGTTAAATCGGGGAAAGCCCCAGGAATTGATGGAGTGTTTGGTGAAATACTGAAGCATGGGGGAGAGATAGTAGTAGAATGGATGTGGAAGATGTGCAGATTGGCCTGGGAGGAAGGTAGAGTCCCGGAGGATTGGAAGTCGGGTATAAATATTCCCTTGTACAAAAGAAAAGGGGAAAAAGAAGTATGTGGTAATCATAGGGGCATTTGTCTTCTTAGTATAATAGGAAAAGTGTATGGTAGGATACTTATTGACAGATTTAGAGAAAGAACAGAGAAATTAGTTGGAGAAGAACAGGGAGGCTTTAGGAAGGGAAGAGGTTGTGTAGATCAAATATTCATTCTTAGATATTTAGTGGAAAAGTTTCTAGAGAAGGGAAAGAAGTTGTATGCGGCTTTCATGGATTTGGAGAAAGCATATGACAGGGTGAATAGACAAGGATTGTGGAAAGTGTTAAGAATATATGGAGTAGATGGGAAGTTGTTGAATGTTGTGAAGAGTATGTACGATGGTGCTAAGGCTGCAGTGAATGTGGATGGTGAACTAAGTGAATTTTCCTCTTTGAAAGTTGGGTTGAAACAGGGATGTGTCATGTCTCCATGGTTGTTCAATCTGTACATGGATGGGGTAATAAAAGAGGTACAAAGTAGGGTAGTGGATGTTGGAGTGGCCCTGGTGAGAGAGGATAGTGTTTGGAAACTCCCTGTACTGTTGTTTGCAGATGATACTGTGTTGTTGAGTGAAGACGAAGGAGAGCTGCAAGGCTTGGTGGATGAGTTTGGGAGAGTGTGTAAGAAACGGAATCTAAAGGTGAATGTAGGGAAGAGTAAAGTGATGGTCTTTGAGAGAGGTGAAGTCAGTGAATGTACAGCGAGGTTGGATGGTGAGGAATTGGAAAATGTGAGTACGTTTAAGTACTTGGGTAGTGTGATGAGTAAGGATGGAGGTTTGGAGGGTGAAGTGCTTGAAAGGGTACAGCAGGGAAGAAAGGTTGCTGGTTCTTTGAAAGCAGTGATAAGAGACAGGGAAGTGAGCATGGAAGTGAAAAAGTTACTACATGACAGTATTGTGATACCAACTCTAACGTATGGAAGTGAAGCTTGGACGTTGTTGGAAGGACACAAGTCAAGAGTGAGAGCAGTGGAAATGAGTTATTTAAGAGGAGCCTGTGGAGTCACATGGAGAGACAGGCTGATGAATGAGGATATAAAGGAGCGTTGTGGTGTGGATGTGGATGTGATAGGAAGCGTTATGAGGAACACACTGAGGTGGTTTGTCCATGTGAAGAGGATGGAGGGTGAAAGATTGAAGAAGAGAGTGTATGTGAGTGAGGTGGAGGGTGGAAGAGGGAGGGGGAGGCCGAGGATGAGATGGAGGGATGGGGTGGAGAGGTATACGGGAGAGGGGTGTGTGAGTTGGGAGCAGGGCAGTGAAATGGCGGGGGACAGGGCGACTTGGAGGCGATTTGTTTGTGGCCACCCCAAACGGGATTGAGGCGTCTGGCAATAGACAGATAGATAGAAGTTAGCATAATGCCTTGGACTGAAGTAGTGGAACCCACGCAAAAAGGGCGAAAAAATTGGCAACCCCCGCAAACAGCAGTATGTATGCCATTCACTTCTGCTGCTGGTGATGGTCAGTGCCTCGTTTGAGGTGAGTGGGTGTAGACGTGGCTCCTCCACTTTCCCTCTTGCTGGCTGGCCCTCTCTCTACCGTGCGCGTGTTGTTCGGGGCTTGGAGCTACTAGTTGTAATTATATCAGAGTGAGATCGTGAGACAGTGTTTCAAAATAATAGTGTACAAAAGGAGATTCTAAATAGGTGTTATACGGGAAATGCAGCAGTTACAAGGAATACTAAGTGTGAGGTGGATTATTCTGTAAACATCGAAATAAGGTTAGTCAGTGTATTTGGTTTTAGTATGAAAATGAACATTGTGGTCAGTGTATTTTATTTGCGTATTTGTACCCAACTCTCGATTACTGACATTTGTGTACTGAATGTTCTGTTGTTTAATTTGGGTCTTGTGAAATCTAGAACATGTTGAGAGAAATGAAAAAGTGTGTGAAAGTTGAATTATGCCATCTGAGAAATATTGATGAGTCACGTAAATAATTAACTTTTCCAAGCATGTTTCCAGTAGGCAAAGATTAGCGTGTTAGGGTATGGCAAGGCAAAATGTGTTACTATAGAGTCAGAAGCACCCAGTTATTTTAGTGATATTTTGAAAGGCATTGGCTGCTTTGAAAGTAGCCTACTGAAACCCTTTCGGGATGATAAAGGCCCACCGTGGTAAATTGTTTGATAATTATGATTTTTTGCTGCGGGTGTGGCAGATGAACGTGAGATATTATTTACTGTACACGTTATTGTTCATTTGCATAGCTGTGTCGGTGAATTAGGATTTTTTTTTTTCTTTTTAGACATTTTCTTGATCGTGGGCTGTTGTGATTGTTAATTTTGTATGTAACTGCAGGTTTAAGGTGTAAGCTGGTAGTACCATTACTTGCAGTAGTAGTAGCAGCAGTAGTGTTAGCCAGAAGCAGTGAGTTACGTGCTGTAATAATAGATTTGACAACAACACGACACACTGTTTGGCAACAGTGAGTGGCAGTTGTGGTTTTGTTTTTTGTTGAGGAAATTAGTGAAACCACGCGTGATACAAGCAGAAATAATTGAACTAGATTCGGTGCTTGCGTAGACCGTAGTACAGGTGGTAGTAATCTTGGAAGTACAGCAGTAATAGTAATGCCAGTTACGGTCATAGTGATATAAACACCGTTAGTAGTAGTAGTACGGGTAGTAGCTAGGCACCAATTATACTAATGCAGTAAAACAGCTGTACATATGTTCATTTACTATACCACAGTAGCATAAGTAAGTGATGGTACTGGTAGTAACTTAGTTACATTGATGCAGTAGCAGTGCTAGTACCTGCAAATGAAGATCGTAGTGTCAGAAGTAGCCTAATGATTATGGTCGAGACATTGACAGTCTTTAGAGAGTGGTAGTGTGCTTGTATTAAAAGTATAGAGTGGCAGAAGGGCATACCAGTAGTAGTAGTAAACATAGTGTAGTAAATGGAAGTGTTACCTGTGGATTCGGTAGTCTTGCATGGTGTAAAAAGAAAGGTATTTCAGAAGTATGTATAGTGTACGAGTTTTGGTAAGAATAAGGATAGTAGTGTTAGTAGTAAGGAAGTACGGTTTATAACGTATAAGGAGGGGTACGGTAGATGCGGTAGTAGCGTTGATAGTCGTAAATAAAATAGTAGGTGACAGTGGTAGTGGTAGTAGTGTTAATTGTAACGTAATAGTAATAATAGAAATTGTGATAGTAGTGTAAATAACTGATAATGCACATAATAAGTTAGTAGTGTTGGTAGTGATATTTGTAAACATAATAGCGAATGAAGTAACAGGTGGTAGTGAAAAGTAGTGGAAGAAATTATTATCGATTATGTTAATATAATTTCTTCCATTTAAATAGATCACGACAAAACCAATAATTATAGAGGTAACATTAATGGTAATAATAATAATAATAATAATAATAATAATAATCTCATAATTGATGTAGAGTGGTGTTATTTGTAAAGCAATAGTGAAATCAGTGGAAATAGATTACTGTAGTGATAGTAAGACGTAGTAGTGGTGTTAACAGTAATAGGTAGTGATAATGCTGATAGTATGAAGAGGGGTAGAGATGGTAGTTATGGGTGTAGGCTATTGTGTTAGTAGTAGTAGGTGTTGTGGTTTTAGTAATAGGCGCAGTGGTTGTGGTAGTAATGGGTGTAGTAGTAGTGATAGTAATAGATGTAATAGAGTTAGTAACAGACTTAATGGTTGTTAGTAATAGACGTAGTAGTAGTGTTAGTAATAGGCGCAGTAGTAACAGGTGTAGTAGTAGTAGTGGTAATAGACGTAGCAGTGGCAGTAATTGGCATAGCAGTAGTATCAGTAATAGATATAGCAGTGGTGTTAATACCAGGCCTATGGTATTGGTGTTCAGAGTAGGGTAGGTGGCATGAGTGGTGGGAGTATTGTAGGTAAGAGTAGTGGGAGTATTGTAGGTAAGAGCAGTGGGAGTATTGTAGGTAAGAGTAGTGGGAGTATTGTAGGTAAGAGTAGTGGGAGTATTGTAGGTAAGAGTAGTGGGAGTATTGTAGGTAAGAGTAGTGGGAGTATTGTAGGTAAGAGTAGTGGGAGTATTGTAGGTAAGAGTAGTGGGAGTATTGTAGGTAAGAGTAGTGGGAGTATTGTAGGTAAGAGTAGTGGGAGTATTGTAGGTAAGAGCAGTGGGAGTATTGTAGGTAAGAGCAGTGGGAGTATTGTAGGTAAGAGTAGTGGGAGTATTGTAGGTAAGAGTAGTGGGAGTATTGTAGGTAAGAGTAGTGGGAGTATTGTAGGTAAGAGTAGTGGGAGTATTGAAGTTATTGTTGTGAGTCTTGGTGTGGCACGCAGAGCACTTTCACTGGACACTGGTCGACGGGGTGGTGGGGGGAGACGGGGAGGGAAGGATGGATGACTGGGAGGGGAGGGGAAGGGGGAAGGGGGGATGGCTGGGAGGGATGGGAGAAGGTTGTAAGGGGGATGGGTGGGGGGGAAGAGGACTGGGTGTAAGGAGTAAGAGAAGAAAGGGATGGATGTTGTGAGGGGGAGGATGGGTGGCTGTATGATGGTGGGGTGCGGAGGATGGTAGGGGGGAAGGACGGAGGAAAGGATGGATAGCTGTGAGGGGGAGGGGAGGGAGGGAGGGTTGTGTTGAAGGAAGAGTAGGAGGAAAAGGCATATTAGTGAGGGAGGGAGTAGGGAGGGAGGGGGGAAAGGGAAGGTTGACTGAAATGGAAAAGTTGATGGATGGGGAGGGTTGGAAGGGAGCGAGAATGGAGTAAGGAGAGAGAGGGAGAGAGAGGAATTGCTAGGTGTAAGGAAGAAGGGAGGTGTTCTTGGAGAGGAAGTAATGATGTAGACAAAGGTGGTAGAGAGAAAGACAGTGAAGGAAGATTAAGGAAGTCAGGAAGGAATGACAGGATAAAGTTCAATTGTTTATTTAGATAGTGTATTTGTATTAATTTATTGATTTTTTTATTTATTTGCGAGGCGTAGCTTTTCATCACTGCAGCACGAGGCCATCACCTTGACGTGAGACGGTTAAACGTGCCTATGTAACGAAGCAGAGACGAATTCAAATCTCTGTCATCCGACGCCTTTTTATATTTCAATCTTACCACCGGACGATATTTTTAAAGCCAGAGAGGGCACGCTGGTAGTGACAGAGTTAACGAAGGCTACATCAACCCCTCCCCCCCCCAGTTCGAAAACTCTCTCCAAAGCTGAATAAAAACGTGTGAATGGAGGAAGCATTCTGAGTGGTTTTGTAGACTTCGTAGCACCTGTTCCTTAGCGGCTTATTTTTCACGCTGTTAAACATTCTCTTATATAATTTGTCGCGTTAATACCGAAATAGTTTGTATAGGTACCGTAACTCACGAGATGGGATGAAGTGTAATGTGCAGGATAAATCGCTAGAGAAGAAGTGTTCCGAAATCTCCCAAGCCAGTGACGGGGTACAGGTGGGTGGGGATGGCTTGAGAGGGAAGGAGGGAGGGAGGATGGGAGAGATGGTGTAGGAGAGAGAGTTAGAAAAAGAAAATATCAAAACAGAAATAGAGAGATATTGGTCAAAAATATACAACAGACAACAAAATGGAATAGATATGGTGTGGAATGAGGAGAAAAAAAATGAATACAAATGGATAGCCAGCAGAAACAACACTGGAAAAATTGAGATAAAAAGACAAAATAATGAAAATACAGATGAACAAATAATAACAATCCCGCAACAATTAGGGGAACATATGGACATGGCATTACCAATAACCAAGAATACATCAGACATGGAAAAACCAGTAGTAACAACAATACAACTGAGAAAAAATATAAAGAAACTAAAAAATAAGAAAGCGCCGGGACCTGACATGCTAAAACCAGAATTATATAAAATCCTAATAAAAAGTGACAAGATAATGGACACAATGACAGTGTGTTTTAACGAAATAATAGATAAAGGAAAGGTGCCAAAAGAATGGAAAGAATCAAGAACTATGATGGTGCCAAAAGTAAACAGACCAAAAGCAAATGAATTAAGACCAATAGCGTTAACTAACATCTCATATAAATTATTCATGTCAACTGTCATAAAAGATAGAATAGAAGAGCATCTAAGGAATAATAATGAAATAAAGGAAACACAAAATGGATTTACTGAAGGAGGAAGAATAGAAAACAACCTTTTCATTTTAAAATATTGTATAGACAAAATTTATGAGCAGAAAAAGAGTCTAGTAGTAATATCAGTAGACTTTGCAAAAGCTTATGACTCAGTAAAAAGGAAAAAAATGATTGAAATACTAAAAGAGTACAAGGTACAAGAAGATATAATAGAGGTAATAGCAGACACTTATACGGGGGACAGAACAACAATAGAATATGGCAAAGAAAATAAAACAGAAATAAAGATTAATAGTGGCATAAGGCAAGGATGCACAAGCTCAACCACAATATTTAAAATGATAACGTACTATAAAATAAACAGGTTGGAAAAAGAAAGCACAGGGTATAACGATGAAATATTTAAAATAGCAGCACTGTTCTTTGCAGATGACGGGCTGCTACTAGCTCATACAATAGAAGAGGCAGAAAAAATAGTAGACAGTTTGATTACAGTAGGAGAAGAGTGTGGGCTAAATATAAAATAAAACAAAAAGTAAAATCCTGATCTTTAACATGAAAAACAAACCCGAAAAAATAAGAGAGATAGAGGTAACAAATGAAACCAAATATTTAGGAATTACAATAAACGACCAGAGAAGATGCTTTAGAGTGCACAAGAGACGGATAATTGAAAAAGCTAAAAAGATGGCAAACATCACATACACAATTATAGCCCAAAGTGTAAATAAGGTACTAATAGGCAAAACTTACTGGAAAAGTGTGGTACTCCCAACTATACTATACGGGGCAAATGTACTAGAATTTACAAAAAACGAAATAGAGGAACTACAAAGAATTGAAAACAGCGTTTACCGATACATCTTAGGGGCACCAAGATATGCTCAGATACCAACACTAAGAGGAGAAATAGGGGCATCATGTATGCAGAGCAGAATAATGGAAGGTTATATCAAGTACTTAAAATATGGACTAGAAGAAGGTAAAAATGACTTAATTAAAAGAATAATGCAAGAAAAGATGGAAAGTAGAAAAGACCAGTGGATATGTACAGTAAAAACATACATGAGAGAAATAGGATTAGAAAATAAATCAGTAAAAAATCTTAGTATTAAAGACATCAAAGAAAAAGTAAAGAACTGGGACTCATCTCAATGGAAGAAAGAAATAAATGAAAAAAAGAGTCCGGAAATTTATAAAAATTATAAATCAAATATAAAAGAAGAAAAAATATATGATAATACCATAGCATCCATAATATTATATAAAAGTAGAACAAATAATTTACCACTAAATGATAGGAAGAGATTTTCAGGGGGCAATATTAAATGTGATTTGTGCGGGGCAGCAGAAGAGAACATAAAACACTTTTTATTATGGTGCCCATTGTACCAGGAAGACAGGAATAAGGAAGAACACCTACAACAGCCATATATAGAAAATGAAAACAATTTAATAGGACAGTTACTGTTTAGTGAAGAAAATATAGGAAGAACAAAAGACTATTTATATAATATATGGAGGAAAAGAGAGAAATTAAGGAAAGAAAGAGGAATACGTTAACAAATAGCAAAGAATAGAAAAAAATACAAAACAAAACAAAACAAAAGACACACGAGCAAAACACGAGCTAAATACAAGAAAAATAATAAACTAGAAAAATGAATTGACAAGAGGAGTGCCGATGAAAAGGCAATACTCCTCACTTATCAACTGAACTGAACTGAACTGAGAGGGAGGGAAGGGGGGGTTGTAGGAGAGGAAGGAAGGGAGAGAGGGGTAGTAGAAGGGGAGTAAGGGAGGAAAGGAGGGAGGGAGGGGTATTCCTGAGAGAGAAAAGGAGAGAGTGGACAGGAGAGATTTTTCAGTAAGATGAGAGGAAGAGAGGGAGGAAATTTAGGGAGAGATGGGTGTAAGGAGAGAGGGATTGTTTGTGAGATGGATAGGTAAAAATTGTTATTGGAAAGATGATTAGAGGAGGGAGTGAGAAAAGGAAATAGAAATGGCTAAAGAGAAGGAGAGGAGAGAAGAATGAAAACGTGGGAGTAAAGGAGAGAAGAATGGATACGTGAGAGGGAAGAAAAGAGGGATGATGAAGACACGTAGGAGGGATGAAAGGAGACTCGAGGAAAAGATGAGGGAGAAGAGGAGGGAGAGAGAGAGAACTGAAGTAGGGAGGGATGGTAAGAGTGAGAGATTCATGGAGACAGAGAGGAGATGGGCTTTACGCAAAGATGGAGATAGTTTGTTTTACGTAGTTATGTATTCATGTATTTATAAGCACTTTCTCCCTATGTTTATGGAGGTAGGCTGATCGCTACTGAGCGCCGTTAAAATATTTATAACCTGACTGATGATGTTTTTAGAGCCAGTACATCTTCCTCGGCGATACCCATAGATAATCTGGTAATTATGCCGTCATTTGGAAGTACTAAAAACATCTCTTACGACGTGGAAATAAAACTAATACCGGATTCGATACATCTGTGTAACTTTCAGGTGGTAGATTTTTCACATGTGTGTTTTTGTGTGGCAGTGGCTTGTGTTGTATTTTACTAACCCTGTTCTGCTCTGTAGCTGCAAGAAATAGTATAGCATGGGACTACGTACTGGGTTGAAATGATAAACATCCATAATGTTCTGCCCTTAGGATTTTTTTTTTTTTTATTACAAGTAGCTCGGTGGCAGAATAAGATAATACTGCGACTGTAATATCTCGATCACTAATTTCTTTATCCCACTGCCTCGAGGTGGGTCGAAGCCAGGCTAGACGTGCCACACGAACGGATACAAGCCACTTCATTATAAGAGGCCCACGCACCTGAACTGCAACTCGGTCTCTTGAACGAAACACATGAACACAGCATTGTAATGTAGGTTAACCCCGTCAGAGGAGGTAATTTATGTTTCATTCAGCTTAGGATGTCTAGTATTGATGGGTTTAATGAATGCTAGATATCAAACCCTACTCGAAGTCTCCGTAGTTGAATCAAATCGTCTGGATATAGCAAGTATGGCCTGTAATGAAAAACTCTCATGTGTAGGGAGGCTCCCCACAGACAGCTCTTCTCAACAAGGTGGAGTCAAAGGCTTTTCGTTGTCTCATTAACTCTCCCACTCTTACTGGCACCTTTCAACCTCTGTCTCTTCGCGGCACTGTTGCATCTTTCTCTCTTTTCTATCGCTACTTCAATGGTCACTGCTCCCATGAACTGTCTCCTCGCATCCCTCTGCCACTAAGGCGGGATCCGTCTAGCAACAAACTCTCACCCCTTTTCTGTCCAACTCTCTAATGCTAAAATTAACCATTACTCCCAGTCCTTCAGGTATGCAACAGGTCAACTCTGGAACTGCCTTCCTGTCTCTTTACTTCTTACTTCTTATATCCTCCAGTCTTTTAAATGCAGTATGTTCAGGCATCTCGAAATGAACAGGTCTTGAATTTGGCTCTTGTAATTTTGTTTTTACTTTTTCTTGGAGGGAGCAGTCTTTGCCGGCTGCTAGCCTATGGTTCGTTCTTCCTTACATAAAAAGAAAAAAAAATGAAAAGGTGTCACTGCTGTGAAGGGTTTAATAAGAAATTATCCGGTACTTTCAGTTAGTAAGAAAGTATAATATGCTGCAGTCGGTAGTGGTGGTGGGTGGTGGGTAACTGTGGCTCATATGCTCACAGTCCATCGGCTGAATAAAATCGTCTGGCGCCGGCAGGAGTAAAATACTTAAGTTGTGCAGAGTATGGGAAGGTCATTGGTATTAGTATTACCATAGACTTCTGTGACTTACACCGGAATAAAATCGACTGGTCTAAGCAGGAGTAAAATCCTAGAGAAAGCGCAAACCATGGGAGAGTTCACTAGAATAGAAAACCTCTGACAGTAAGGTAACGAAATCGACCCCGGCTGGAGCAGGAGCAGAGTGAGTTTTTTTTTTTTTTTTTTGTTATTCACAACGAGGACGTCATTTTTAGATGCGAGAAAACTAAGAGCGGTTCGGTCATTTAGTTACGCCAAGGGATTTTCGCAGACAAGATGCTACACTGGTGAAGCCTCATAAGGTGGTTCATTTGAGCTTCCCAGAGATTTCTGCGTGCGAGGTGCTCGAATCCGGACATGATGCTTCACTGTACACACCACACACGATCAATATTATTGGCCAATATTTGGTACTGACGAATGTGATTGATTGTTTATGGGTTATATTGAGGGACTGTTCATTGTACTGACTACATCAAAATGAGTTTGATTTTCTGTCAATATATTGACGATGTCAGTATTGTTGATCGTGTGTGGTAGCCTCAAAAATATTTTATCAATATTTTCCCATCACAGTCTGTATCCAAGCTTTGATGTCTGCAGCTTGATGTCAATTATACAAATGAATATTGATGAATAGTATAGAACCGTTTGTGGCCACTGGAGTTTTTACAATTATTGATGTCAATATTACTGAAGAGAGAGAAATTGAGGAGATGGAAGGAGCACTTTGAGGATTTGTTGAATGTAGAGAGTGAGAGCAGTGCGAGTATAAGTGGTTGGGGAATGGCTGCGGGAAGAAGAGATGAGAGGAGGGAGGAAGAGATCAGTAGGGCGGATGTAGTGGAAGCAATGAAGAAGATCAAGTTGGGAAAGGCCCCAGGAATTGATGGAGTGTGTGGTGAAATGCTAAGGTATGGGGGTGAGATTGTTGTGGAGTGGATATGGAAGTTGTGTAGATTGGCTTGGGAAGAGGGAAGGGTTCCAGAGGACTGGAAATCAGGTATAATTGTTCCTTTATACAAAGGAAAAGGGGAGAGAGAAGTATGTGGTAACCATAGGGGTATTTGCCTTCTTAGTGTGACTGGTAAAATATATGGTAGAATACTCATTGATAGGGTTAGGCATATGACAGAGAAGCTAGTTGGAGAACAAGGGGAATTAGGAAGGGAAAAGGGTGTGTAGATCAGATATTTGTTCTAAGATGTTTAGTGGAGAAGTATCTAGAGAAGGGAAGGAAAGTGTATGCTGCCTTCGTGGACTTGGAGAAAGCTTATGACAGAATAGATAGGCAAGGTATGTGGAAGGTATTAAGAATATATGGAGTGGAGGGGAAACTGTTGAGTGCTGTGAAGAGTATGTACGAGGGAGCTAGGGCTGCGGTGCGAGTGGATGGTGAGCTGAGTGAGTTCTTTGATCTCAATGTGGGACTGAAACAGGGTTGTGTAATGTCTCCATGGCTGTTTAATATATACATGGATGGGGTTGTAAAGGAGGTGCAGGGTAGGGCAGTGGATGTGGGGGTGGCTCTAATGAATGAGGGTGAGATTTGGAAGCTTCCGGTGTTGCTGTTTGCTGATGATACACTATTGTTGAGTGAAGATGAATGGGAGTTGCAAGGTTTGGTGAATGAATTTGGGACAGTGTGTTGGAGGAGGAATCTGAAAGTTAATGTAAACAAAAGTAAAGTTATGGTGTTTGAGAGGAATGAAGTCACAGAGTGTGCAGTGAGGTTGGATGGTGAGGATATGGAGAATGTGAGTGCATTCAAGTACTTGGGTAGTGTGATGAGTAAGGATGGAACTTTGGGGGATGAAGTGCGTGAAAGGGTACAGCAGGGAAGGAAGGTTGTTGGTACACTGAAAGCAGTGACGAGAAATAGGGAGGTGAGTATGGAAGTTAAGAAGTCACTGCATGATAGTACTGTGATCCCAACCCTGACGTATGGAAGCGAGACATGGACCTTGCAAGAGGGGAACAAGTCAAGAGTGAGAGCAGTGAAATGAGTTACTTGAGAGGAGCGTGTGGAGTGACATGGAGGGACAAGTTGACGAATGAAGAAGTGAAGGAACGTTGTGGGGTGGATGTGGATGTGGTTGAGAAGATTTGGAGAAATACACTGAGGTGGTTTGGTCATGTGAAGAGAATGGAGAATGAAAGACTGACTAAGAGGGTGTATGTAGGTGAGGTGGAGGGAGGGAGAGGGAGAGGTAGACCGAGGATGAGGTGGAGGGATGGAGTTGAGAGGTATATGAGGGAGAGGGGGGTGATTTGGGGGGAGGGTAGTCAAATGGTGGGTGATAGAGCGACTTGGAGGCGTTTTGTCTGCGGCCACCCTTTGCGGGATTAGGGCGTCGGGCTATAGATAGATAGATAGATAGAATATTACTGATCGTGTGTGGGGGCCGTAAGGATTTTCATACGCAAGGTGCTTCAGTACCGAGACACCATATGGGGCTTCACTTTAACCAAGCCCCATATATCGCATTTGCCTAGAACTTCGTTACTTGTTTTATATTGCTAACATATCCAGACGATTTTATTTTCGAACCGAAGGTTTAGATATTTTGTTTCTGCCTTCATTAACCCCTTCACTACTAAGGATGCTACAAGCTGGAAGAAGGTCCCGGGGCCGAAAGGTATAAAACAGTTTTCACTGATCATCCACAAGACCGGTTGACAGGTTACCATACAACTCTCCTGTTAATACCACCACACCAGTTCTGAATGAGGTAGTCCTAGCATATTTCAGTTTGTGCCTATAGGGTTCGGTACTGGAGCCCCCAAGTAGTGACCTTCCGTTGCCTGAGGCCCAGCATTCCTCTTAACGCACAGCAAATGGCCCATACACATGTACACAGTGTACTTGTGTGTACCGCACCGTCTATACTGAGCCATGTTAGGGCTGAATTAGAACTAGCGTGAATGTAGCCTACCAGTGGGCTATTTTTATGACACGCCGGTGTTTATCGTAGATCAGATAGGACCTTTTACTTATTCAGTCCCATAACGTTATTTTTTCTTTACTACCGTATTTCCGGACGATTTCATTCGTAGACTGTAGCACCAGTCGAACAGGGCAGTACTCCCGAGTTTTTTTTTTTTTTTTTTTTTTTTTTTTTTTTTTAATGCGAGGAAGAAGGAACCAAAGGCTATGAGCCTGCAGTAACAGTTCCCTCCAAGAGAAAAACAAAATACAATAGAGAGCCAAATTCAAGATCCGATCATTTTGAGATGCCTGGACACACTGCGTTTGAAAGACTGGTTGATGGCAAGCTGGTGATAGGGAGAGCTGGAGCTCCCGTTTCACCAGCCCTCGGGACTTGATCCTGACCATCTCCCTTTTCTGAACATTTTCAGTGCATTCATTTACACAGAGAGTAGGCCAGCATGCTCTCATAATACCTCTACCTTCAACTGTCTACACCACACTACATGCGCATAACATATCACACCTTCTATTCACATCTTTAGTAATGGCCGCTGCAATCTTAATATCAAATGAGGTGGTACCTCGGATTGCCACCACCGGCAGGGTAGGGCTGGAGGCACAGGGTCCTCCCGGTCGCCATCAAGCGACTGTTGCTATTTCCGGGAATGCTCGTCGGCGAGGAGGTGACGATGCGGCCCTATTCTTTACCAACATCCGCGGCCTTACCACAAATTTAAACTCGGTTCATTTTTTCCATATCCCCTTTGGCCCTTTTCCTCACAGAACCACAAATCTCGCCCTCTACCGATATATCTCCATTTTGTTTTCCCGGTTACCATCTCCTTACAAACTTTCGTAACAAGGGCGGCACCTGTTGTTATATCAAATCCCAATATGCAGTTGACACTATTTTAAACTTCACATCATCCAGTTTTGATTACTCATTATATAAATTAAATTGTCAAAACATTACCAAATATATCTGTGTAGTTTATCGTTCCCCCAATGCTTCTTCGGAACCCAGTGTATTCCATATCCACTCAGTTGAGTAGCCCTGACCTTGCCCTTGACAATGAAATTACCATTTTGGGTGATTTTAACATACACAATGTTGAATGGTTATTGCATTCTGCCCGGACTGACGACGCTGGTCTAGAATGCGAGCTGTTTGCGGAATCGTTAAACCTCACCCAGTTGGTAAAGCAACCAACCAGAATACCTGATAATCCTGACCATAATGCCCATCTCTTGGATTTATTCTTGACAAATAATCCAGATCAATACAGGATAGAGGTACTGTCACCACTTGGATCCTCTGACCACAATCTCATCAAAGCCTCATTAGTTAACTCTCCTACACCTCCCCATTCTGAACCTGTCAGGGTGACCCGATGGCACTTTGACAGGGCAGACTGGGATGGATTTAGAAATTATCTTGCTGATATTCCATGGCAGTCTTTCTTCTCTAGTGATCCCAATTCTACCCAGTCCCACATCTGCGACTTAATACTAGCTGGTATGGACTTATTCATACCAAGTCAACAATTCACTAAAAGATCAAACTCTCCAAAATGGTTTGATGGCCATTGTGCCAGAGCAACAGCCCAAAAGTCATTAGCATATAACTCTTACTTAAAATCAAAAACATCTGAATCACTCTCCCAATTTAAAATTGCTAGAAATCATGCAAAAGCTGTAATAAATCTATCTAAATCAAACTTTCTTCAAAAGCAAGCATCAAAACTACTTAACAACCCTAATGACAATAGAATATTCTGGTCAACTCTTAATTCTTTCAATAATAACTTTAACAAGTCATCTTCCATTCCACCACTAAAATCTTCAGATGGCAATATTACAAATGACCCACGTGGGAAAGCAGATATCTTTGCTAGTACCTTTGCCAGAAACTCTACCATAGATGATACCAGCCAGAATGTCTCGGTACTGGAACTTGATTCTCCCGAAATTGCCCCACTTAAAATACAGACAAGATATGTAAAATCCATCCTAGACAATTTACCTACCAACAAAGCTCCAGGCCCAGATGGAATTCCGCCAATTGTTTTGAAAAAGTGTTCCCCTGAACTTGCCTCTGTTCTAGCTAAATTATTCAGACTATGCATACGTACTTCTTTATTCCCAAATCCATGGAAAGAAGCCAATATCCACCCAGTTCCGAAGAAAGGAAGTTCGTCTGACCCCTCCAATTACAGACCAATAGCTGTCACATCTTCTCTTGGTAAGGTATTTGAAACTTTAATTAATAAGCATATTGTTAAACATCTTGAATCCAACAACTTAATTAGTGATAGACAATACGGTTTTCGCCACGAAAGATCCACCATTGACATACTCAATCTCTTAACTCATACCATCCATCAATCTATTGCTCTCTTTGGAGAAACTCATGCAGTAGCTCTTGATATCTCTAAAGCTTTCGACAGAGTATGGCACCGTTCCCTGCTGTCCAAACTCCCTTGCTTTGATTTTTTCTTATCTTAGTGACAGGAAAATAAGAGTAAAAGTAGATGATGTATATTCGAATTTCCACTCAATTAACGCCGGCGTGCCGCAGGGCTCAGTTCTGGCGCCAACCCTATTTCTGGTTCATATTAATGATCTCTTATCTGTCACTCACAATTCCATTCACTCATATGCTGATGACTCAACACTGCATAGTTCATTCACACTCAGACACCCATTTACAAAGTCTAATATCTCTACTTATCAACTCAGTACAGCCATCTCCATAAATCAAGATCTATCTACAATCAGTGAATGGGGACAAAACAACCTTGTCTCTTTTAATGCTAGTAAAACTAAATATATACAGTTTACTAATAGACAGATATTGCCAGATTCGTACATTACCTTCAGTGCTACTAATATTCCCATCTCCAAAAGTATTGAAATTCTTGGTGTCTCACTTAACAGTGCCCTCAGCTGGACCTCTCATGTCAGATCACTTGCTAAAACCGCCTCAAAGAAACTTGGATTATTGTACAGAATCCGTAACTTCTTCGCCGATGAGCAGTTAGCTATAATTTATAAGAGTCATGTGCGCTCTCAGCTTGAATATTGCTCACCCTTGTGGAATGGTTGTGGAGAGGTTGCATTAAGACAACTAGACAAAATTCAGAATAAAGCTGTTAGAATCATTAACAACCCTGCCATTACATATAAACTACCTCCCCTGCAAGTAAGAAGGAATGTTGCCTCCCTTGCATTATTTTACAGATATTTTTTTGGCAAATGCTCAGACGAAGTTGCGTCCATGGTGCCACCTCTCTATGCCTTCCCTCGTGCTACACGGGCATCTGGTAGCGCTCATGACTGGAATGTCACTCAACCATATTGCAGAACTTCTGCCTATCAGAATTCTTTCATTCCCCGAACTGCATCTCTCTGGAACTCGCTTCCCCAGAGTTGTTTTCCTCCAAATTTCAACCCACAACTGTTCAAGTCTAATTGTTACAGATATTTTATGAACAGAGGACACCAGTAATCTGGTGTATGGATTATTTTTTTTTTATCCATTTGTTTTTCCTTCCTCCGTTCTGTTATTTATAAAAATAAAAATAAAAAAAAGCTGATGACAAACTTCTAGCAGTGAGAATGTTCAAGTAGGCAATATCTAACTCCTCCACTCCGAAAGGCGTGTACAACTTTATAAATTATTTGGTGGTTGCAAGAATAAACACAGAACACGTCATGGGCTTGAAGGCATTAACGAAATTCCAGTTCTCACTCTTCCATGTCCTCATCAGCAGGCATGTAGGTTTGCTTGAATTAAATACCCAGGTTCGTCAGTGGCAGCCAGTAAACAAATGCCGGTAAATCAGAAATTTTAATAATAATAATAAATGTCATGATGATGATGACTAATAATAATAATAATAATAATACCGTAATAATAATAATAATAATAATAATAATAATTAATAATAGTAATAATAATAATAACAATAATCATATCAATAATAATCGGGAGAACAAAGAACAAAACCAAGTCAATGATGGGAATGAATGGGTGTAACTGCCTTTGGTAAGTAGGAAAGAAATGGTCAGTAGGCAGAGGTGAGTGAAAGTGAGAGTGACGTAAGGACGGGTGGCCAGCCTACCGTTTGTGGTTACTAGACGCATTTTACTCAGACCTGACCTAAAATTCCCATCGTTTCATCTCGACTTCTTAGTTGTGGGAATAGATTAACACTAGAATATGGCACTAGTCACGAAGAAGTACTATGAAAGGATGTATAGCCCTAGTATTGTCTTGGTCTGCTACTGGTTACTGTACTCTTTTTACTCTAACCTGACCTAAAATTCCCATCTTTCCATCTTGAATGCTGAGTTGTAAGAATAGATTAACACTAGAATATGGCACTAGTCACGAAGAAGTATTATGGAAGTGATGTTGAGCCGTAGTATTATCTTAGTGTCACTGAGCTACGGGAAATAGGCTGCAGAAGGACGAAAATCTGGGCTAAGTTGAAGAGCAATACACCCTCAAGGAATCATGTTATAATGGCGTTTGCTCTTGCTATCCCCGCACGCCCTTTTTTTTTTTTTTTTTTTTTTTTATGCAGCCTTATTAACACCATTTAGTTTATTCTTGCTGTTTCACGTATTATGCAGTTTGAGCTAGCTGTCTCCACACGATTTTTTCTTTTACTTTTTTTCAGGGAGAACTTGTGGAACTAGAGGCTTGAAATTTAATGTAACCTTACCTCCCCTTTTGAGTACGATGACGTGTTTTGTATTTTATTCGCTGTCTCCTCACGACTTTTAACTATAGGTCTAGGCTCATGTCTGTAATGAGAGAGAGAGAGAGAGAGAGAGAGAGGGACGGTGGAGGGTGGAGGAAGGAGGGTGAGTAACAGTGACGGCCTTGCCTGCGGGTGACCCAGTAGCCTACCCTCTTCTCCCCTGACCTCCGGCGGTACTTGACCCCCCGTCACTCCTGGCTCCGCCGTCTCGCCGCTCACCTTTCCCCCCCCCCCTGTCTCTCTCTCTCTCTCTCTCTTTCTCTCTCTCTCTCTCTCACACACACACACACACACACACACATCTTTGTATAAAATGGCTCAGTAGTGAACATAATTACAGGGGATTTGATACGACACACCGCAGTTATTTTTATAGCCTATACAATAGCCTTGGCCTCATCCTGCACGGGGTTTCTGAAAATAGCTTAACTCAGTTTCAGTTAACCCTTTTAGTGCAGGTTGCCGAGGGGACGGGAGGCCTTGATGAGACGACTTGGTTACGGAATGAACATTGATTACCATTAGTTGTGGAACATCTTGTAATTGACACCTCGATGCATGGCGTGTTGCGTCGCGTGCACTTCCGAATGTTAAGTTCCTCTGAAATGCCCGTAGTATGTGATATTTAAGTTTCTGTCACAATTCACTGACGGATACTGAATGCTGGACTGAACTGGAATCAGGCCAGTGGATATGAAAAACAGAACTATGTTGCAGTAAACAAAAAGCTGTGCCTGTGCTGGTAAAATGGAGAATACATTTAAAGTAACATACATTAATGCCGAAACTTAGACTGACAATGTACACAAGAAATTTCATTGTTTGGTGATACACATTATGGAATTTTAGAAGACTTTTAATGTGTTTGTGGTAGACTAGTTAATGCACTTGACATTATTATAATGAGAAATTTCCCGACGTGTAGAGAGTGAGGGTGCTTATATGTTTGTTTGTGGGAGAGGCAGGGGGACGAGAAGGCCGGTGAGCTTTGGGAAGCAGGTGAGACGTACTGCAAGTCAGATATTATGCAGGCTGTTGCGAAATTGATCTCATCTAAGGGAAACCCAAGGACTTGAAGGAGTTACTTCTGTCATACTGAAAGTGAAATAGTAGCTTCATTCAGAAGTGTATCAGTATACCACGGCTAAAAATAAGCTTAAATGATTGTTCTTGTTCTGAATGTGTTCTTGCTGTGATTACCGTATGTCACGAAAGATGTGAAATGATAATTGTATGCCACACAGTCAGGCACTTTGTAATTTTTGCGTATAGGATTAAGTTATTTTTACCCGTTCTCGCCCCTCCGGGGCGGGGACGGGTATCGTTTTCACTCTGTCTGTCCGCCTGTTTGTTTGTTAGTTTGTCTTTTGTTAACTTTACGCGAAAACTACTGGTGCGATTATTACAGGGATGATGGGCTATGACCATCTAATCACGTGATTAAATTTCGGACCAAATTTAGCCGAGGCCTGGGCTTTAGGCCCAAAAAATGTTAAGTGAAAAAAAAGAAAAAAAGTAGAAAAAAATCGTGTTTTCACCCTAACTCCTTTCAGATTCGTCATATCGACATGACACCAAAACCTAAAGGTGCATCTTTCAAACCTGCATCCTATAACATGCCTCAGTACATCAGGGGGGTCACCCTCCAGTTAGCGTTTGGGGGGTCAGTGTCTGGTGGATCGAGCCTGAAATTTCAAATGGGCATAAAATCAATTTTCACACGATTTACTCCAAATTTGATATGTGACATCTGTGACTAGATATCCTGTTGTGTTTATACGTCAGCATTAAAATGACTGCTGGGAACGTGTCTGCTGTGCCTTGGCACCGCTTCTTGTTATGCTTATGACTTTTCCTCGTTTTGTTCCCCCCCCCTCAACCTTTCATCATTCTCATTATGCTTCTCCATCGTCTTCCTTTTCCTATTTTGCCTCTCATCTCCCACCCCTGAAACGCTTCCATGATCATTCTCAGTGTTCTTCCATATTTTTCTTCCCTTTGGTCTTTGTTGCATTCCCTTGAGACCATACCTCTCGTTGTCCCTCTGCGTTTCTCCACTGTCCCTCAAAATCTTCCCGTCCTTCACCTGTCTGTCATTTCGTCACCCTCCTTCCTCCCTTGAGACGCATCCTTCATCATATCGCTGTGTTTTGCCATCCTTTTCTCCCCTGTGTCCCTCTTGCCTTCCCTTGCCGTACCTCTCCTGGTCCCTTGGTCTCTAACCCCTGTCAATCATCTTTACCTGCTTCTTCTCCGTCTTTGTTTCCTTGCCACCTTCCTTCCTCCCTTGAGACTTCATTATCTTTCTTCGCCGTCCATTCCTGCATCGCCTTCCCCGTCATTTACACCCCTCTTGGGAACCTCACGACCCTGTTATTGAAACTAAGTGGGAAAAGGTTCAAACAAGCTCCGATTTCTTACATTTAATAGCTAATGGAACAATATAATTGTTAGTTGTGATCAGCTGCATTTCACATTACAGTGTACTCGTAGTCAGCAACGATATTCTATTATCATCACTTGCTTCAGAAATTCCCCCCCCCCCCCAAATTGGGACCTTTTTTGAGTTTTATTGATGCGACACTTAAAGAAGTAGCAGTCTACTGCTGTGCATGAGAAAGCATCTACCTCTGTCTGCGCGCGCGCACACACACACACACACACACACACACACACACACACAGCATTATTGATAATGCCTCTGAAGTACTGTAAACATACGGTAATTAAAGAGGATTGCTGACTATAATACAGACCGTACACCGTAGGCCCATTCCTGTACATGAGTCTCTTAAAATAAATCTGTCTTTATGAACCTTTCTAGTGCATTATGACCCTAGTTCCCAATCTGGTGGCCGAAGGTTGCCCAGGGGGCTGGGAGGCCATGATGGGTTTGAGGTGGATGGGGTAGGAAGTGGTGACATTGATTGCGATTTATCGCGGAATATCTCTTACTTAGGCTTCCCCCACGGATGGACGGTATTGCCTAACACTGCTGAAAATACGTCCGTCATTATTCATGTTTTAATAGCGTGTCTGCAGTAGAGTGACATGAAAAGCGTGAAATAACAGTTGGATGTCCACTCATGGCCCTCTCACTTCATATGTTCCCCCCCCACCTCCCCCTCCATCACTGCCACTGTGCTGTCCATCGTCCTTCTTGTCCCACGTTCCCACCCTCCCTTGAGACGCTTCTTTGGCCATTGCCCGGTGTTCCTCCGTCGTATGTTTTCCGTCCCTCGTACTGTCCCTTGAGACCATACCTCTCGCTGTCCCTCTCTCCTGTCCATACACATATCGCTGGTCCTCCTCCCCCTTTCTTTACCTGTCACTTTCCTTCCTCCCGTGAGACGCTTCTCTCATCGTTTCCGTGTTCCTGCATCGTTTTCTTCCCTCTGTCCACAGTTACCTTCCCTTGAGAGTTGAGACAGTACCTTTCATTGCCCATCAGCCTCTCCACAGCCCCTCCATATCTACCTGTTCCGTCTGCGTCTGTCTTTCCCAGTCACCTGTCCATCATTTTTCTCTAACTGCCATTCCTTCCATCGCGTTTCCTCTGTCACCTCCTTCCCTCCCTTGAGACTTCCTCCATCATCATTCTCATGTCATTCCCTCAGTCGCTGTTACCCTGTCAGTCACCACCTCTCGTAAATCTCACCGCCATACTATTAAAACTAAATGAGCGGAGGTTTAGGGAAGCTCTTAATACTGGCATTTATGGAACACCTGTAATTAATTAGCGTGATTAGCCTGTATATCGCAGTAGAGTGTAGTCAGCAGCGTTGTTCTGCCATAATCACTTGCGTCACGAATTACTGAAATACTGGGAGCTTGTTAACACCATTCTTCCGCTCAGTTTTAGCACTATGACCCTTAGAGGAGTTATATGAGTCTGGTAGGTAAGAAGGCATTATTTTAGCACTACATTTATGCTTCGATTCAGTATAGCCTGTAATTTATGTCATATTCCCGGCCCATCTTTACCTCTTCTTTAGCCCTCACCTCCTGTCGCTTCTCTGATTTAGCTCCCCCCCCCCTTCTCTCTCTCGCTCTCTCTCTCTCTCTCACACATACACACACACACACACACACACACACACACACCAATACATCTTTCAGTCTCCTCACCCCAGTACTTTCATTTCCCCTTTCCTTCTCCCTGCTGCTCCTTCCCTTCTCTTTTTTCCCCCTCCCCTTCTCTTTCCGTACTACCTCGATCTCACCTCTCCTCCCCCTTTTTTTTCTCCCCCTCCCCTTCTCACCTTTCCCTCCCTCTTTCCTTACCTCCCCTTTCTATACCTTCCCCCTCTCTCCTTCCCCTTCACACCTCACCATGCTCCCCTACCTTCACCTCCCCTTCACTCATTGCTCCCCCTCCCCCTTTCTCCACTCAACCCCATCCTTATCCCTGCCTTCTCTCCTCCCCTACTCTACCCCCATGCTTCCCCATCCCCTTTCTTCTCTCCCCACAGTACCTTCTCCCCGCATTTCCTCCCCTTCTCCCAACTCTCAGCCAACCCCATTTAAAGTAGTAGATAGCCTAGTACTTTTGTTTGTTTTCCTTTGCACTGCACTGTATTACTGTGTGTTCCCTCTTGCCCCTCCCGCTTTCTCAGCCTTCTCACTATCACGCCTCATAATGGTCGTCTTTATAATAATAATAATAATAATAATAATAATAATAATTATTATTATTATTATTATTATTATTGGTCTCGACCTATCACATAGATGGAGACGATTGTTGTTGCTGGTATTATCATCATTCCGGCCTCAGAGTCTTGCGACGCCTCCAGGAGAACCGGAGACTGCACGAGGTATCCGAAGGGACCAGGTTATGTGTCCTGGCATGGGCAATTGCTGATAGAAAACAATCCAAATACTTTATGTGCAATGGAAGGGCACGTCAGAAAGTGTCATATCAGTATTATGCTGTGAACGAGATAAGTTGGTCGTGTCTGATGGAGATTTCATTGAGACCAGCGCAAGGAATCTGAACTGCCCAGGTTGTGTCCTGGTGTGGGCCATTGCTGATAGGAAAAAAAATCCAAATCTCCCAAATGGAGCCAAGGACATTGTAAGGAACAGTAGCTGGAGACTAGTGACTGTCCGCAGGACAGTTAGAGTTCTATTAATTATTATTATTATTATTATTTGTTACTGTCACGTCCTCTTTTGAAGTGCCTTCTTTCCTTACTACGACCTCGTGTTATATACTCCCTCTCTTCCTTCTCCCAGCTTGTATCCTCCTGCTCCTCCCTCTATACCCCACCCCCGCTTCGTGCCCCTTCGTGCCAGACAAGGCCGAAGCCCATTCAAGAGGCCGCTGTTTGATTTTCGCCCCTTACCCCCCCCCACCTCCACTTCTTTCTCCTCCTCTCCCCCTCCCCCTCCCCATCTTTCTCCTCCTCTCCCCCTCCCCCTCCCCATCTTTCTCCTCCTCTCCCCCTCCCCCTCCCCATCTTTCTCCTCCCCCACCTGGACACACGCCCCGGCTCATTTGCATCCTCCCGAGTTCAGCCTGTGTACTCAGTGGCCCAGCAAGGTCATTTGTGTGTGTGTGTGTGTGTGTGTGTGTGTGTGTGTGTGTGAGAGAGAGAGAGAGAGAGAGAGAGAGAGAGAGAATGGATTGGTAATGCCAGGAGAACAATTTTGTCAGTTTATCATTTCTTCTCGTCCTTTCTCCTCCACACACTCACACATCTGGCCCTTTGTGTCAGCCCACTAACTTGACCTCATTCCTGCTCCCTATTCTGAAGCCAGTCACCTCACCTGACTTCACAAGATCAATTCAGTCGCTCCCTAACCCAGTCCCAAACATTAGGTTCTGCTCCGTAGTGTTCCTAACGTAAACAGATTACTAGGTCTTGGTCGTAGTGCCCTGGTATTCAACGTATTTGCTTCCTCCAGACGATTTTATTCAGTTTAGGAAGTAACTATGGAACTGGAAAAGAAAGTTAAAGCCTTCACTAACCTGCAATACGAGAGAGAGAGAAAAAAAAAAAGCTAGGACGGTTGTGGGTGGGAGGTACAGTGTTAAATTACCTTATTAAAATCTGCGGGTGTTTGTGTAGGTGAGTCCAAGCGTCAGGGATGGAGAGAATAATGACCTACGGCGGGTGTGAATTATGCAGATGAGTTGATGGTGCCGTGGTACGAGTAACAGCTCCACCACCTCGATTATCCTTGACCTGGTTCTTGCAGATAGTACACACACACACACACACACATACACAGCCAAGAAAACAATTGTCGGTTTATCCACTCTTTCCCCTCCCCTTCCCCCTTCACCCCTTTAAAAACACACACAGTTGGTCTTTTGGATTATGCCACCAACTTGCCCTGACTGCTGAACCCGCTGCCACCTGACCTGACTCCATCAGTTCAGTAGTGCCCTGGGGCCGTACTTACAAAACCTACATCATAGTTAGGTGAAAGTTAGAAATGTGAGATTTAAGGAGCAGTTCAACATAACAAGCTGAGACTTTGTTAGGTCAAAATCATAAGCTGCTGAGATAGCGGTCTGCTATATGTAGCAATTGCGAGTCTTGAAATTTGAAGAAAAATACAAAAAAAATAAAAATAAAAAAAATCTAAAATTACTATGATATTTTTCTTAAATGTTCTCGGCTAAAAGTCAACTGATTAATGTCAAGTTTTAATAATTATTTATTTACCACTTTGTTTTACTGTGGACGAGGACATGTTGCCTCACCACACCTTGCTGAGTGTAAACAACACGCCACCAGCAGCATGGAGAACTCTAACAGTACGATAGAGAAACGCACAATGGTCGTCACCGCTACAGAGTTGCATTTTTCCAGTTGCAAGGTAACACAACATTAAAATAACTCTCAATTCTGGTGTGAGAGCCTTGTTTCTTGCCGCCGGTCTTGTTAGGGTGTCCCGCACCAAATGGCACATAAATTATGCCTGCACGGTCCAAGCGGTATCTCTCTACCAGTTCAGCATCACTTAACTCATCAAGCGCATCTTTCCTGTCACGAAAACGCCTTGGTTGACGGTGGCGAACTTGTTGTTGTGGTGCGGCGGCCATGTATAACGTTGTGGTGGAGTTGTAAGTCGCGTCCTAAGCGCTATACCAGCTCGGGAGGTGTCTATTGTCTTTAGCTATGACTCAGGTCGAACATACCATGACGCTCCTGTGAAATTAGGACAGACTGTCGCCATATGACAGATAGTACACACACACACACACGCACACAAGAGAATAGTTGTCAATTTATCCTCTCTTCCCCCCCCCCTCACCCCTTTAAAACCACACACAGTTGGTCTTTTGGGTCATGCCACCAACTTGCCCTGACTGGTGAACCCGCTGCCCCCTGACCAGACTCCATTCCATCAGCTTTGTTATGCCTTGGCCTGTATTTAATATTAGGCCTTGTTTCGTATGGCCTCTCCTAATATTCAGCGTATTGGCTTCCTGCAGGCGATTTTATTTAGCTTAGGAGATACAGCAAGTTTGTGGAGATAATTTAAAGTCTTCCGTAATATCTTCAGTGGCAGAAAAATAAGGAAGAGACAATGGTTATGAATGGGATATAAGGCAGATGGCTCATTCGAACCTGTAGATGTTTCTGCAGTTGAATAAAACCGTCTGGCAGCAGCTACAATAAAATATGGAACAGAAGCGTCTTGGCCAAATATGGAAATGTGTATTGTGAAGATACCACAGTTTCAGCCTGACTCTGGATCGTATATTAAATGGCTGTGGAGTCGCCGAAACACGTCTTGCATAGCGACTAACGGCATTCTGTGTAGGACACCCACGTACCGGTACCGTATCCTCTTTTATGACTTTGATTCAAATTATGTTGATATTAAAACAGACAAAATAAATGGCTAAGGAAAATTTACCGCGAAACCTCCTTAAAATAAAATAAATCGATAAGGAAGAGGTACAACAAAGCCTCCCATGTCTGCTACAGTATGACCGTTGAACCGAAACAGTCAACACTATTTCCATATGTAGGTAAAGTTCTTCCACCTGAACCGCTCCTGACAAGACACATGGACTGCAGTAACTCTTCCAAACCTCGGGGTGATCCTACAGATGAATAAAATCGTCTAGGAGTAGAGAATAAAACCTGCAACGTGTTAGGATTACGCAAAGGAGATGATCGTGCCGCGTGCTAGGGTCAGTAGGCTAACAGTACTAATACCGTGTTCATAGTTCACCTACACCATTCATAGCAAGTGTGTGTGTGTGTGTGTGTGTGTGTGTGTGAGAGAGAGAGAGAGAGAGAGAGAGAGAGAGAGAGAGAGAGACCACGGAACGCAGCAATTTTCCCTTTTCTTTCTTTAAGCAACTTATAAAAGAGAAATATTTAGACTGCAAACAACACCTCTGAAATGTTACCTCCATGTCTTCCCCTTAACGGAGGACATGCAGCACCAGTCACTCCACACAGTCTCTCACACTCTTCCTGGCCAGCTTTCTAATGCGAGAGTTAACCGGTTCTCTAATATGACTGCATGTACCGTACCCAGCTATAGTCAGGTTTTTCTCTCCACTTGATCTCTCCCCGTGCTTACGACCTCCATGCATAGTGTTTGAAACGCAGCGTGTTCAGGTGTCTCGCTGTGAACGGGTCTCTGTTGGGAGGGACGATTACTAGACAGATAGCCTAGACGGATAGACGGACAAGATAGGTAGATGAGAGAGAGAGAGAGAGAGAGAGAGAGAGACTATATCCAAATGTCTCACCAGCTTACAACAAATACAGTACAGCAGTTAACAGTATACTATGAATTACTTTACCACACCACTTGCGAGATTTACATAAACACCACCACCATCACCACCACAACTGTACAGTGCTTACCTACCCTTCTATCAACTTTCATAACCTACCAACCACTGCACTGCGTCTGCTTACCTGCCCTTCAACCTACTTTCTTAACGTACCTACTTACCCACCTTTCTACCTACTTTCTTACCTACTAACGGCAAATCTTTTTGTCTCTCTCTTACTGCACCTAGCGGGTATTCATCGACCTCCATCCGCATTGCTGCTATATTCACCGTTAATTGGATATGGCTGTATTATTATTATTATTATTATTATTATTACGGCACTGTACGTACTACCATTACTACTAGTACTACAATCACTACTACTTTTATTTCATTTTTTTATATATCATTTGCGTATGTTGATGTTTTGATGTGATGTTCGCAACCCGGGTACATGAATTACTTCCTCTTTCCTATAACTGCCTTTGTATTGTCCTTATCACTCAGGCTCCTGTGACTTACTGCTCACTCTCAGCTGAATATAACTGTCTGGCGTTAGACTGAAGAGATTACTAGAGTTGTTCCGGCAGTGAGAGGGTTAATAGTGACTATTAACATTTAGGGTCCTGTGACTGGCTCTCAGCTGAATAAAATTGTCTAGCGTTAAATGGAAGGCTTGTTTTCCCGAGCATGAGAGGATTAACTATGGCATTTGTTCACACACACACACACACACACACACACACACACACACACACACACACACACACACACACACACACACACACCTTATGACCAACTCCCGAACTCCCTGTGGTAACCAAGAAATGCGTTCACAGGAAAGACAACGATACCAGAGCACCGAATCATTAAATATCTCTTGCTGTTACTGAAAAAATGATTGTTATAAAATTAAACCTTTTACTATTTGAGGTCTCTCCTGAACTAAATAAAACCATCTGGCGAGAGTAAGGGAAAAAGAAGTGTTTGTAGTGTTATTAGGGATACCCTCTTGCCCCTTCACTTCGAGAGGCCCCCAAGCTGAATAAAATCGTCAGGTGGTGGCTAGAGTGAAATAAGGACATCATGCTGAGGGGGTTAATTATTTTGAGGGCTTGCGTGGAGTTGTGGCCCATTTTTCACCGAGCAGTATAATGATAATCTTCCTTTTGTGTCTCTCTTTCTTCCTGTGCCCCGATTCTACCCACCCACTCCAGTTAAGGCCCTCTCCCACTTTGGCGTAAATAGGCACGATGAAGCCACGATGAAAATCGTGGCTGAAGTCGGTGATGTGTCGACGATTCTGACCAAGAATCGTGGTGTCGGCGTAATACCGGCGACACCAGTACGACAAAACGCCGAAACCTCGGCGGAGTATACGATATAACTTGCGACTAGTAGCCGACATATCGCTGATATGTCGGCGTAATGCACAAGCATTATTCTAAATTCAAATTTTAACGATTTTTTTTATGGCGACTCAATGGCGATAAAGGTCCAACGGCGGCGTGCTGTCGACGACGTATCGTTGATGTGTCGGCGAATGCATCGCACGCACCTCGCAGACAAAACGCCGAGGCCATCGCAGGTGCCTCGCCGTCATCGGCGTATGTAAGGCGATTAATCGACGGTTCATCCGCGAAATGTCGGCGATATATCACCGACATTCATAAGATGAAATATTACTGTCGCACAACCCGGTACATATCGTACGGTTTACGTAGGCTATGTCGTATTAACCTCACCGATACATCGCCGATACATTGCCGACGCTTCGCCGTATGACCGTATGACATCTCAACGTTTTTTTTCACCGCCGACGCCTCGCCGATGTCGGCGATCATACGCGGTTTATACGCAGGGTAATCGCCGACGTTGCCGAGGCGTCGCCTTGTTGTTTACGACTAATCTGCGAAATTTTACAAAATCGTGGGGGGCCACGACGTTTTCATGCAGCATGAAAACGTCGTGGCTATTCAAATTCCACCTCGTGCGACATATCGGCGCCATGCCACGAATGGACAAGATTTTGATGACGAATACCTACGATTAGAGATTTTTGACACATCGTGACTTTATCTTCCACACTTTCGCCGAAGTGGGAGAGGGCCTTTATGGTGACGAAAAGAGAGTTAGGGTGGTGATGGTGAAGATGATGATGGTGTACGTGAGTTATACAGTACCTATATAACCCTGATTTACCCGTTGTTGTAGATTTGGTTTGGATATATACACGGCCTTTGCCAGATTTTTTTTGTTTGTCGTCATTAGCTACTACCGTTTCCGTAGTGTTGTTATTTTCATTATTTGTTAGTACTGTATGTTCCTTTCGTTTGCTGTCATTATTGTTGTTTTCAGTATCGTTAATGTAGTGGTAGGTCTTATTAACACGTTTTTATCAATGTATATTTTCCCCTTGTTCCTTCCGACCATACTACCCTTCAGCTTTCTGTCTTCTATAGCTGGATTAACTCTTCTTACCCATACAGCCAGCCTACCGATCTGCCTACCTACCTACCCACCCTCTTACCTACCTTTGTTCCATTCATTCATCCATATGTCCTCTTTCGTTCCTTCCTTTTCTTTTTTCTCTCTACATGCATGAATATATAGACCTACTTGTATATGCATGCATGCATACATGTACTGTACATACATAGGCCATATACAATAAGTACATGCCTGCCCTCACCTACACCCACCTAGGCTACCTGTCTGCCTTCACTTACCTGCCTACCTTCACCATCTGGCCTACCTTCACCTACTTACCTGCCCACCTTCACCTACCTACCTCTAGCATCTACTTTCACCAACCGGCCTTTCTTTACCTACCTACAGTACTTGTCCAACTTCCCCCACCTGCCATACCTACCAATATTTCTACCACCACCTTCCCAATACTTTCTTCCTACTTAAGGGGGACTACATACATTCACATGCCTACTTACGGGACCACCCTTTACCCCTCTTGCCTACCTACTGCACATTAACCGGTGTCAAGTTAGCCTAATTGCCTTCCGTCCTGCCTTAGATCTTAGTTTCTTGTATTTTATTCGGAAGGGAACCTACTTATGCCATATTCTTTAGTTCCTTATATCCATTCTACCTACCTACTGCCCTCCCTCCCAACCTACCTTCCTACCTACCTAGTACCTCTCTCCCTCCCTCCCTCCCTTCCAACTCTCTTCTGTGGCTGTAATGACTCGACACCCTGCCCTTCAGTGTACTAAAAGCCCCTTCTATTTACATAAAGAGTACCCATCTTTCCTGCTTACTCGTTCACCCCCCACCCCATTCCCCTCCTGAACCTCTTCCCTACGAGTGTGTATCTAATCACCTCACCACCACGAAATGTAGACGTTATCGTAGTGAAAAGGTGGATGTATGTACAGATGTGTTACTGTACTAGCCCCTGTGTGGAGTGCGGTGCAGCTGTTAATGTTCTGTGTGGTGTGGATAATCGTATATTAAAACACACACACACACACACACACACACACACACACACACACACACACACACACACACACACACACACACACACACATTTTCTGTCACCTTATTGGTTAGACAACATTTCTTCAGAATTTTACTTCTTACAGCGGACACGCAGCACACGTCTGTTCACACTAGGCTGCTCATCCCTTTCTTGTCCCAGAAATTCATTACTGGGAGAAAAATTAGTAGCAGAAATATACTGATCTGAAATAAATGTAGCGAATAATGCATAATGGTGTTCTTGTTGGAGCATACAGGTTAATTTTATTCGTAACTTCATTTTGTGGGGTTGAGTAAATCACCTGGGTCTGTGCTACATGGTTCTTGGCAGTTTTCATTGAGGGATGTAATAGGCATGAGGGTTTATTTTAGGTGTAAGTTTGAGTTGGTGGAGATAATTACATTTTTTATTTCTTTAGTAATTGTTTAAATGAGTTAATTTTTTTTTTCTTTACTTCAGTAATAGTTTAAATGAGTTAATTTTTTAATTCTCTACTTCAATAAATGTTTGAATGACATCCTTCATATTAAATGAAAATTACCATGCCGGTATTAGGCTATAGGACTAATAATCTGCTGGATGATGGCATGTGATGGGCCGAAAATTCGCATTTCAAAAGGTTCATCAAAGTATTTGCCCTCATTTTACTACGGCAAGGGTGTGGAGAGGGTGGGGGAATGGAGTCTCGGACCATCACTTAGTGATGGCCAAGGTAGAGCTGCAAAGAAAGTGGTTGAGGAGACGAAGGGGAAGACAGGAGGAAGCAGCTCTTGTGAGAAGAGTGGAGAAATTGCAAGATAGTGAGAAAATAGAGTATAAGAGCATAGTGGAAGAAAGATTGGGAAGGTATGAGCTAGAGCAGATGGAAGGGGTAGAAGACGTATGTAAGATATTCACGGAAGAGATAAGCGCAGCGTGTGAGGCGGTTTGTGGAGTGAGGAGGAGATGCAAGGGTGTGCAAGGGACAGCATGGTGGAATGATGAGGTGAAACGAGCTGTGGAACAAAAGAAGAAGGCATATGGTGAATGGTTGGCGAGTAGAGGTAGGGGAGAAGATGAGAGAGAGAAGAGAGAGGTATATGTGAGCAGGAGAAGGGAGGTTAAGAGACTGGTGAAGGAGAGTAAGAAGAAAGTGGATGAAGAGTTTGGTAGGAATCTGAGTGTGAAATGGAGGGAGCGTAAGAAATTGTTTTGGAAGGAGGTAAAGAAAGTAAGGCAGTGTGAAAGGGGAAATAGTAGGGGAGTGAAAGATAGGAATAATAGATTGTTGGTGGAGAAGAGAGAGAAATTGAGGAGATGGAAGGAGCACTTTGAGGATTTGTTGAATGTAAAGAGTGAGAGCAGTGTGAGTATAAGTGGTTGGGGAATGGCTGGGAGAAGAAGAGATGAGAGGAGGGAGGAAGAGATCAGTAGGTCGGAAGTAGTGGAAGCGATGAAGAAGATTAAGCTGGGAAAGGCCCCAGGAATTGATGGAGTGTGTGGTGAAATGCTTAGGTATGGGGGTGAGATTGTTGTGGAGTGGATATGGAAGTTGTGTAGATTGGCTTGGGAAGAGGGAAGGGTTCCAGAGGACTGGAAATCAGGTATAATTGTTCCTCTGTACAAAGGAAAAGGGGAGAGAGAAGTATGTGGTAACCATAGGGGTATTTGCCTTCTTAGTGTGACCGGTAAAATATATGGTAGAATACTCATTGATAGGATTAGGCATATGACAGAGGAGCTAGTTGGAGAAAAACAAGGGGGATTTAGGAAGGGAAAAGGTTGTGTAGATCAGATATTTGTTCTAAGATGTTTAGTGGAGAAGTATCTAGAGAAGGGAAGGAAAGTGTATGCTGCCTTCATGGACTTGGAGAAAGCTTATGACAGAATAGATAGGCAAGGTATGTGGAAGGTATTAAGAATGTATGGAGTGGAGGGGAAATTGTTGAGTGCTGTGAAGAGTATGTACGAGGGAGCTAGGGCTACGGTGCGAGTGGAAGGTGAGCTGAGTGAGTTCTTTGATCTCAATGTGGGACTGAAACAGGGGTGTGTGATGTCTCCATGGCTGTTTAATATATATATGGATGGGGTTGTAAAGGAGGTGCAAGGTAGGGCAGTGGATGTGGGGGTGGCCCTAATGAATGAGGGTGAGATTTGGAAGCTTCCGGTGTTGCTGTTTGCTGATGATACAATATTGTTGAGTGAAGATGAATGGGAGTTGCAAGGTCTGGTGAATGAATTTGGGACAGTGTGTAGGAGGAGGAAGCTGAAAATTAATGTAAACAAAAGTAAAGTTATGGTGTTTGAGAGGAATGAAGTCACAGAGTGTACAGTGAGGTTGGATGGTGAGGATATGGAGAATGTGAGTGCATTCAAGTACTTGGGTAGTGTGATGAGTAAGGATGGAACTTTGGGGGATGAAGTACGTGAAAGGGTACAGCAGGGAAGAAAGGTTGTTGGTACACTGAAAGCAGTGATGAGAAATAGGGAGGTGAGTATGGAAGTTAAGAAGTCACTGCATGATGGTATTGTGATCCCTACCCTGACGTATGGAAGTGAGGCGTGGACCTTGCAAGAGGGGAACAAGTCAAGAGTGAGAGCAGTGGAAATGAGTTACTTGAGAGGAGCATGTGGAGTGACGTGGAGGGACAGGTTGACGAATGAAGAAGTGAAGGAACGTTGTGGGGTAGATGTGGATGTGGTTGAAAAGATTAGGAGAAATACACTGAGGTGGTTTGGACATGTGGAGAGAATGGAGAATGAAAGACTGACCAAGAGGGTGTATGTAGGTGAGGTGGAGGGAGGGAGAGGGAGGGGTAGACCGAGGATGAGGTGGAGGGATGGAGTTGAGAGGTATATGAGGGAGGGGGGTGAGTTGGGGAGAGGGGAGTCAAATGGTGGGTGACAGAGTGACTTGGAGGCGTTTTGTCTGCGGCCACCCTTTGCGGGATTAGGGCGTCGGGCTATATATATATATATATATATATATATATATATATATATATATATATATATAAATTTATATAATATACAGAGAGAGAGAGAGAGAGAGAGAGAGAGAGAGAGAGAGAAAGCTGTAGTGTAGAGGTATTAATTTCAGTATATTTTCGAATAACTGATCAGAACACTGAATGTTCATCCTCTCTCTCTCTCTCTCTCTCTCTCTCTCTCTCTCTCTCTCTCTTGCCTTGCTAGGTGCAAAAATGATTTTGTTCATAATCTTGTATAGTTATCGCCCGCCTTTTGCAAGTCGGAGCGATAATGTTTTTGCCAGCGTCTGTGTGTGTGTGTGTGTGTGTGTGTGTGTGTGTGTGTGTGTGTGTGTGTGTGTGTATCTGTTACAATTGCATCTCATGAACGGCTTGAGCTATCAACATGAAACCTTCAAGGTATCAAGATATGGCCAAAATCTTGGACGAGTTCGAAAATGGGCACTGGGGGTCAAGGTCAAGGTCACCAAAATGGCTGTCAAAGGTCCGGCTGGCGATTTGCACTCGGCTCTCGAATGCATTTCTTGCATTTATGTATTCATTCTTCACTCTCTCAGAGACAGTGGAAGATGCCATCAATACTGAATAAGGAAAGGAGTTTTTGCTGGCAGCTGTACAGAGGCACATGATTGCCACATGAAAATTAATCGTGTTTTTACTGGTCACTGTGTTACCTAACTGATGGTGTTGTAGGACATTTAATTTATTGCCATCGTGTTAATGTAAATAAAATACACCTGTTGCAGAGTTTCCTTTTTTTTTTTTTTTAATGCAGTTCTTATTATTTTTGGTGGTGGTGGTACTGAAGGATTTTTTTTTTTTTTTTTTTTTAGCTACTTACTGTCATCGTGGTACGCTCGTGAATATTATTATTATCATATTTCCCTAATAACATTGTGACATAGTTCTGTAGATGATACAATCGTGCAGTTGTTTATTACATTCTTGTGGTCTACTTGATGTTCTCGTATGTAACCGACCACCAGCCTCTTGTCATTACTATTCTGTGTTGCGTAATTAACACTCGGGCTTCTATGATTCATCATAATAAAATAAACTTTAGTGTTTGCCAAAAATATAATAATAAACTAGACAAGACTATGAGAAAGCTAATGGAGACAGTAGGCTGCTAACACTAAAGTTCCCGGTGCTAACAGTCAGTTAAATAAAATAATTTGGTTTTAGCTAATAAATGATTACATGTAGAATTAACATTACTTATAGTCGCGTTAATTCTACAATGATTTAAGGTTAAGGGGGGGATAGATCCTGTATTTTAAAGACTCTTTCACCAGCACATTCGTAAACGATAATTGGATACGAGGAACATAGAAGGGGAGGGAGCTTTCGTAAAGTTTTAATTCACCCTTCATCCTTCCCCTAATTCTCTCTACCCTCAAGACGCTGCTTTAGTAATAACAGTTGTAGTCACAGGCTTATTTGAAGTTGTCTTACTGTAGTACACCACCATTTCGGGGGATAGGGAGTAAGACGAGGGGGAGCTGTAAAATAGGGCAGTGGAGTAACTGAGTTATACTTGTACCATCACATGAAGGCGTGCCTCCAGCACCAGATATAGGTATTATTCTTAGATGTGGCCTTCTCGGACGCACATTTTAAGCAACAGTTTCGTCATTGCTGCTTAGTACAGTATTTGTTTATTTATTGTTACAAAATATTCAGCTCGGGACACCTCTTGTGCTGGATATGATTAATCGTAATGCAGTCATTATGGCGTCTATATATTGTGCATCATGCAGCCATGTAAGCAGTTCAGTTTTTTGTCATAGCATTGTAAGAGTCCAGCAACTGCAGGCGAATGTTGAAACAGGTGATGACAGCGGTGTTTGTGTGGCCGCGTAATGGTAATTGTTATAACAAGGCGTGGGAGTGGTCGGCTGCAGCGGTGGTGTGATGGCTGCGGGTAAACCGATGACTCCTGCTTGACTTGGAAGCAGTATGATATTAATTACATTTTGTCCGAGATGCTTTGCCCGACATAGTTACAATTTATGCAAGCTATTTGCAAGTCGAATGGTTTCAGTCTCATAAATCTGTTAAAGAAAAACAACAGTTGCCTCAAATAATTCTTTACTCCCTGCGATTTTTGGCGCACTTGTGGCAGAATCGCACAGTGTGTGAATCATGCCGACAAACAAATCTATTTATTCATACAATTATTTTTGCACCGTTACTGCATCATGCACGCCAGTCATCACATGGGGGAAGGAACCTCTTGAGGCATCTGTACGTTTACCATTTGTCTATCTTTTGTGAGAAAAATTTTCAAAGTTTTGT
>NC_137013.1:30715898-30858398 GCF_032717465.1 Coenobita brevimanus
ATCATCGTCACGGGAAGAGAGTTCTATGACCTCATTCTCGTTAGTTTAGGAGGCTTTCTTAACACCTCATTCTTGGAGATATATTGTGCAGTTTACGCCTTTGTAAGCTCTTGTATTTTTTTTACATCGACATAGATTACAAAAGCACCGTGCCAGACAGTAATAACATGCAGTATAAATAAATAAATAGGCTATATAGATAAATATATAACGATAGATGAATAAATATACATAATTAAGAAAATAGGTAAGAATGAGTTCATAAAGAGCCTTCTAAACCGACAGGAATACAAGGACACACTGTAGTCGGTTGGTTTTCACCTAACAGAACTGGGTCAGTCTCACGCCTTGATATACTAAGTCGTGGTGGCATAAAAATCGATAAGCCTTAGTTGTGAGGTAGGAATGAGTCTCTGCGATTGCCATTCATACTAACCCTCTAATCAGCCCTCCAATCTGACAACACTTCACCACCATCAACCGAGCTGCAAGGGGTGGGACTGGTTTGTCAGGTTAAATTCATTCTGGTTGTTGATGAAGCTCCTTAACACCTCTTCCATAGCGATTTATTTTTGGCTATGGGTGGTTAATATCCTTTTTGTACGTTAGGTATGCAGAGGATGGGGATATTGGATTTTTTTTTCTTTACAGAGGTTAAGACAGGACAATAAGGTGTAATGACCAAAATAAATCGCATAGGAAAAGGTGTTCGGGAGCTTCCTGAACCAACGTGAATACGACTCTGAGTGCTGAATGTCATTTATGGAACACCAGTTATTGTTACCGAGTGTAGTAAGAAACAGTACAAATAGGTCTGTTTTATCATTGTCGCAGGCTTCGAGAGAGAGAGAGAGAGAGAGAGAGAGAGAGAGAGAGAGAGAGAGAGACTGTATAGGGAGACCTTGTGAAAAAAAAAAAAAAGTAAATGAAGGATATATGTTACTTCTCTGATTCGAAACTTTTTTTTATGAACCCAAATAAAATCGTATAAAGTTTGATACAATAAATGAAAAAGTCGTCACTGTAAAGGGTTAAAAAATAAATAAATATACGTCATCAGTGTAAGGGTTTTGAAAGAGTAAGTAAACAGACGTCATTAATTTAAAACGGTAAAAGAATCTGATAGATAATAATAAAAATGTAAACAGAGTGAATTTTTAAAGACAGGGTTGAGAGACATTCGGTGTGGCTGCCATGGTTACGACACACACACACACACACACACACACACACACACACACACACACACACACACACACACACACACACACACACACACACACACACACACACACACACACACACACACACACTCTTTCCCTATCAGTCATCTTAAAGGAGGGCATACCAGGGGAGATTTTGCCTTAATATGTCTTTGTATGAACTAGATGTGATTGAATGACATAATAGGTTAATAATTTTTATGAAGGAAGTTACAGTTGCAGTATTAGCAGTAGCAGTAATAGTAGTGGTCTTGGTGGTGGTAATCGTAGTAATAATGTTACTCCTGTTAGTTATTATTAATGTAGTTAAGTATATCTTATGTTGCTACACGTATTATATTGTGTTTCTCTCCTGTTAGTTATACGGTATGTCCATTTTGTATATTTGCATCTCTTATTTTTGATGATGTTTGGTGTTTCTTATTGTTACGTTAATCATTTATGCCTTCTATCTTGGCCCATGTCACTTAAGCTGAATAAATTGGTGTAGTTAGCCGGAATCAATTTAAAAGTTGACACCAGGGTGAGGAAGATAATGAAACTGTCTCTAATCACTACTGTCTGGTAACGTCTCAGCCACTGACTATAATTATGTAGGTAGAGCGATGGTAATACATAGAAAAAGACGCCCCTGATTGAAGAAGTGATCATGTTAGATTGGCAGACACAGGAGTTGTAGGTCACGGGGCAGTATTATTAACTAGTGCAGGTGAGAGTCGGCTTTTGGCTTGTGTGTGTGTGCGTTCACTTGGCCTGCTGGTTAGGTTAGGTGTGTGTGTGTGTGTGTGTGTGTGTGTGTGTGTGTGTGTGTGTGTGTGTGAGTGTGTGTGTGTGTGTGTGTGTGTGCTGCAGGTGGGGTAGGGTAAAGGCTGGTGCTGAAGAGGCGGTTTTTGTTACCCCACTACATCATCACACTTGCACAATCGTAATTAGGGCCTGTGCTCTTACTGCATTCACCCTACCGGTTACAGGTTGTCTTTTGTTCACCCCACCACTCACAGGCAATTCTCTGTTAATGTTGTAACCAATTTCTTACCATGACCTTACAAAAAAAAAAAAAAAATTCATTGTACCCTTTGAAGTGGCGAGTCATTTGTGGCCACCGCTGACTCTCCCACCTCTGTGTTGAGATTCATGCACACACGTCCCTCTCGCAACTCTGATTGGTTTTTGCAGGAAAGACAAGGAGTGTGTAGTATCTCTGTGTCCTTTGGTCTTTGTGCAAAAATAAATCTCACTCACGAGGAAAAAAATTATCAGAAGCCTGTTTTTTTTTTGGGGGGAGGGGGAAGGAGGGGCAAGAAAATGAGTGTCAAGTCTTCCCACGTCTCCTGTTCTTCCTGCAAATATTAATCATAGCTACGAGATGGGTGGTATGTGTTTTAATCGTGCTCTGCATTATTGGCCAACCTGACCACACTGGCGTAAGACAGGTTCAGAAGGGGAAAAAACATGTAGTAGGCCTGTATCTTATCTCACTCTTCCGCGACTTTTTACTCTGTCCACTTTAACTTGGCCTAAAATTGCCATCTGTCCATCTTAAATACTGAGCTGGAACAGGATATCAACACTAATATGGTGCTAGTAATGAAGAAGTGTTATGGAAAAGATAGAGCCTTAGTATTATCTTATTCAGCCCTTGAACTTCGGGAAATAAGCAGAAAAGGGACGAAAATGTCTGTCAGGTTAGGGTGTAGGAATTGATTTACAGCCAAGCCTATCTGAACAGTCCCAAGCCTTAAACAAAGCAAATGATCAGCAGAGTAGAGAGAGAGAGAGAGAGAGAGAGAGAGAGAGAGAGACCTAAATCCCTTTCAGTTTAATTGGTGGCCAAGTGTAGTCAGAGTGGAGAGCTGATTTGACCACTAGCCAAGGACACTCATTGCTACCTAAGGCTCATCTCATTTCAAGTCACGATAACCTAATAAGTTATGAGAGTGGCTAAGTTCCGTCGGATGAAAACAAACCGGCTGTAGGCTAGCAAATTGCTGTCACTTCTTGTACAGTACCAACCAGTGATTGTCTTTATTGGCTGGAAGTGTGTCAGGGGGTCAGAATCATGGCATTTCAACTAACACCTTCCCTTCTCTTCCAGTCCATTCTATTTCCTCCCTTACCTCCATTTCGCATCCCTTCCCTTCGCGTCCCTTCCTTCCCTTCCCTTCCCATCCCTTCCCTTCCCATCCCTTCCTTTCCCTTCACTTCATTTCCCTTCCCTTCCCTTCCCTTCCCTTTCCTTCTCTCCACGATATCTTGATGCGTCCATTCCCTTTCCATCCCTTCATCTCCCTTCCCCTCCCTTTCCATCGCCATATCTTAACTTGCCCAGTGGAAGGATATATGATTTCTTGGTTCTGTTTTCTCATCACGACTTTTTTCCTTGTCTCTTCTATTCCCTCCTCTTAACCGCTTCTCTTCTCCCCTTTCCTTCCCTTCCCTTTTCTCTCCTCTCCTCTCCTCTCCTCCTCTATTTTCTTACTGGTGACAGGAAATACCTCCATCAGAGCATTTCCACCTTCCCCCTCCCTTCACGATGGCCAGTGAAAGGAAAACATGGAAGGTGGTTCTCGCCTCACCTCACTTCTCTTCTCCTCCTCCTCTCACTTCGCTTCTGCTCTTCTCTCATCGCACTTCTACTCTTCTCTCACCGCAGTTCTCCTCTCCTCTCTTTCCCATTTTTCATCCTTCCATCATCTCCTTCGCCTTTTCTTTTCTCTCTTCTCTATCTCTCGGCTGGTACAAGGAAAAAGAATATGTAGCTTTCTCCTCTCCTCTCCTCTCCTCCCTTTTCTTTTTTCTTTTCTTCATTTCTCCTCTCATTCTTCTTCTTTTTTTTCTCCTTTCATCTCTTATTTCCTTCAGTCCCTTCTCCTCATGGTCTCCTAACTCGGCCAGTGAAAGGAAAAGGTGGTCAGGTAATGCTCTCTTGTATTTTCATTTATTCACGTTTTATCTCTTCTTCGTCTAATTGCTTCATATCTGCTCTCTCTCTCTCTCTCTCTCTCTCTCTCTCTCTCTCTCTCTCTCTCTCTCTCTCTCTCTCACACACACACACACACACACACACACACACACACACACACACACACACACACACACACACACACACACACACACACACACACACACACACACACAATCCTGTTTCCCTACCAGTTATTATTATTATACGCTATTTTAGACCACATCCTGTCTAACCAGTACAGATATTACAAATGAATATTATCTTGTGAGGATGTAAGCTAATCATATTACAGAATCTTTGAGCGATTATTTTATGCAATGGGACGAGAGCAAGATGGTACCAGGAGAGCGTCGTTTCGGTTCCTCTTCTTTAAATATTTTGTTCTGTTACCTTGAGTTAATTCGTAATATATCCTACGTTATTATTTTGTTTTTCGTAATATATCCTGCGTTATTTGTTTTTCGTAATATATCCTGCGTTATTTGTTTTTCGTAATACATCCTGCGTTACTTGGTTTTTCGTAATATATCCTGCGTTATTTGTTTTTCGTAATATATCCTGCGTTATTTGTTTTTCGTAGTATATCCTGCGTTATTTGTTTTTCGTAATATATCCTGCGTTATTTGTTTTTCGTAATATATCCTGCGTTATTTGTTTTGCATAATCCTGCGCTATTTGTTTTCGTAATATATCCTGCGTTATTTGTTTCTCGTAATATATCCTGCGTAATTTGTTTCTCGTAATGTATCCTGCGTTAAGCTTTTTTTCCCTCCACAAAATTGGTTGGCATGAGTGATCGCTAGAAATTCATAAAATGGTTATCAGATTCGGTTAAGGAGAGAGAGAGAGAGAGAGAGAGAGAGAGAGAGAGAGAGAGAGAGACGGGTACAATGATACCATAATTATCTTACTTCGGGGACTGATTTCAACTTTTACCTGCTGTGAAGCCGAAAAATATTTTTCATTTACATGGGTAATTAGCAGTAATATGTATGTCTGCGTGTGCGTCCACCAGTGTACTTATTCGTGGCCAAATGGAAACGCAGAGAAAACATTGGCTAGGGATGCATTTCACCCCAGAGTATCATTAGTCCCTTGGCTAGCGGTTTATTTATTTATTTATTTACTTGCTTGCGCACATTCGTACGACCAGATTTATTTCCATCGGTACAAAGGTAATTATCGCCAAATGTGACGTATCCATTATCCACCAAACTCGACTATTTTGTGAACGTGGTTAATTTCCTTTTTCGTTATGTGTTGTCAGTACCGTATTCTCCCCAGCAGCACCGGGTACCTCTGCGTTACACTTCCAGTAGCCAGCCTAGCCCATGCATTTGTCGAGTGTTATTGTGGAACGGAGAAAAATTGAATTAAATCGTCACTCTGTTGGTCTTGTCGGGAAACGCTAAGAAGTAAGTCTTCTCTGCGATTTTTGCACTTGGCCCAAAATTACCATATCTTGAACGATGAGGTGTAGCAGAACATTAACACTAGTGGTAGTCACGAAGAAGTGCTATGGGAAAGGGTGAAAGGATCGTACCATTGTCTTTTCCTGCCACTGAGCTGCGTGAAATATGCGGACGAATATCAGGTTCTAGATATGTGCCACGGAACACGTTACTGTGAAACCCATGCAGTTCATACGGCATTATATTGAGGAGTTTTTTTTGCTAGCTGATGTTAGATGCTGGTTGTCTACATTATAAACGAGGCATAAGTGTGTGTGTGTGTGTGTGTGTGTGTGTGTGTGTGTGTGTGTGTGTGTGTGTGTGTGTGTGTGTGTGCTGACAGACCACGCCTTCTACAACTCCCCCACCACACACACACATACCAGTATATACTTTTACTGATGGCCTGTTAGTCTTTCTGTACATTGACGCCTTCTTCGCATCATTGTCCCTACTGCCAGGCGATTTTATTCAGCACGGGAAGGACCTCTTGGGCTATAAATGTTAGAACAAACCCCATGAACCATGCTTTTTACGGGGACGGTCGCAGATTTTATTTTTACAACTGCCAGACGATTTTATGTAGCTTAGGAGAGAACCCGCAGGGAATATGTTATCTTTTATAATTCAAGGTGGCAGCATATGGTTTTTAGCGGAAGTTGTTTAGTGAATCGTCCTTCGCCTACCAGCCCATAGTCGTCAAGCTCATAGGTCCAGACTTAGGGTTCCTTCCATTAACCTTTCAATAGACCCCACTACAACACCCGTGGGGCATGCTGGGCCCTGAAAAAAAAAAAAAAATTGTAACTCGACTCTCTCCATATCTGTTGTTCAAATTCGCACCCCTTTAGCAAGTACCGATATTTAAGTGTTATATTGTGTTGGTGCAGTGATTGTCTTCTGTATTAATTTTTTTCCTTTTTTCATGTACAGAACACTTTGTCACATGTTATCTCCCATTTTTCCCCGGTGCTTTAGATTTTGTTTTTATGCTGTACTGTATTTTTCCTTTTTATTTATATATAGCATTCCTGTTTCAAAAAAAATTTCCAGAAAGTTTTTGCGTCATATTTCCTCTTTGCATTTGTCTGATATTTACTTTTCCGTTATTCTTTAGTTACTTTCGTGTTTTGTTATTCCTTTGTCTCTGGTGTCCATTATTTTGCCTCCGTCTGCTTGTTTGTATAATGAATATACGTATAAGTCCTCAATGCTTCAGCAAAATGGGTGTAGCAATGTTGATAAATATGTTGCGATATTGTTCTTTTGTTGCCCTGTCATTATTTTCGCTCGTGTGCCTTTTTTTTGGTGTGTGTGTGTGTGTGTGTGTGTGTGTGTGTGTGTGTGTGTGTGTGTGTGTGTGTGTGTGTGCTGCATCATGTGCGTGCGGCGGTCACTTGATGAGGGCTCTGCCTGACCGAGGTCGCTACTTTCACTATCACACACACACACACACACACACACACACACACACACACACACACACACACACACACACACACACACACTTATTCTTGCAATTTTATTAACACAAACACACAACTTCTCACACAAACAGTGAACACACGCAGCACCTTGACATAGACAAACACTCTCACACAGACACAAACACAGCCATATATCTACACACAAACCTCCAGAATAATCAGTGTCAGTGTACATTTGCCTGAATTTCTGATGCTAACCTACATATACGCCACCACACACACACACACACACACACACACACACACACACACACTTCTGTAAGCCTGCCTTAGTCTTGAACGTTCTGGCCACTCTTTCAGCACCCAATTCTAGTTGGTAATTCCAGTCGAACATTATTCCTCTATAACGCACCCCACTAATACTGTTTTACTATAGGACCTACGATACTAATTATGTCCATCAAAATCGAAAGTTTATAATATCCAGGGGCATTTGAAGGTGTAATTTGTGAAGTACATCGATAAGGAAGATATTTTCAGGCAGGAGGTTTTACTATCCTATAAATCCATCCCTAAGTCAGTCACCTTCCCTTGTAAATATTCTGAACTACGGTTATATAGACCTCTGCTCTCTTTTATAGGCGGGTTAATATGGGACTGCCTGCTAACATTATCTTTTTAGTAAGTTGTTATCAGTGTACAGAAATACGTCTTTAATTCTGTATAACAATTCTATATTATTTCGTGTCGAGATTCATGGTGTTAATAGATTCCTGTTTACAGCTTTACCCAAGTGCTGGCCTTTGTTTACATTCATATTGCTGCATGTCGCAAGGCGCCATGTATATGACAATTTCCTGTACATGATGTCCTGTTGGATAAAGAAGCTGTGTGTACTTATGTATTTATTTTGTTACTCTCTATACTTTCAAGCTTACTGCCACCTCATACATATAACTACAAAGCACCGCAGTTTACCACAAAGTCCCCCCCCCTTTCTTAGATACATACATACACATACATATATACATACATACGTACACCTTCCCCACACACCGATATACATATGCACATGTAGTATGTTTATACAGGCTATACCTACCCTTCGCACTGAAACATAGGGTACGTACCCATCCCGTACCGTACACATACACACTCGCTCATGTTTCTCCCATACATACGCATACATACCCCTCCCCCCTACATAACTTTTGTCATAGATATTCTTATTTTGTCATAGTTTTTCGTATTTGTCAATTTTTCGTATCTAGTCTTAATTTTTCGTAATGCCTTGGTTTGTCTTATTTTCAGTTTTGTGGTGTTTCGTATATTTCATAGTATTACTAATTTTGCCATTTTTTTTTTTCCTCAGTGACTTTTTCGTGTTTTGTCATGTTTTTCGCATTTTGTCATAGATTTTCGTTCTCATTGGCTCTCCAGTTGCTACATACTTAGGCAGCTGTTGCTCACTGCTTCTTACATTTAGGGTCAGTGCTATCGGGGTGGGGGGGAATCTACCTTGACCTTTGACCCTAGGCATAAGTTTTAACCCCTTCACTACGAGACCAGTTACAGAACCCTTTCAGCTCGAGGACGCCTTTATGGTCCTTTCGCAGCAAGAAGTTCGTTCAGGGTGTGGCAGAAGTTGGGATTTCCCCGAGTGCGACGTTGCCAATTTGACCACCAATTATCGGATTATCACTGTCTCCCTACCTACCCCCATCACACCTGTTTCTCTCTCTCTCTCTCTCTATCTCTCTCTCTCTCTCTCTCTCTCTCTCTCTCTCTCTCTCTATATATATATATATATATATATATATATATATATATATATATATTGTATATATCTATTATTTATTTTTTTTCCACGCCACTTATGAGGTAAAAGTCTAGGCGCGTTTTATTTTTAAGAGGTTTCCCCTGTAGGCCTAATCCTCTCTCTGATCTTTAATCATAATCTTCTTCGTCATCAGAACTTTCTGTTATATTGACGAGAGAGAGAGAGAGAGAGAGAGAGAGAGAGAGAGAGAGAGAGAGAGAGAAACAGGTGGGATAGGGGTAGGTAGGGGCCCCAGTGATAATCCGATAATTGGTGGTCAAATTGGCAACTCTACGGAGTGGCAACATGGGAAAAAAGCCCTGCCACGTGTCATAGAATTCATTCAAATCGTTGTTATAATTCTAAAAAGTGATGCTCAGTGTACTATATAGCTTCCTTTACTATATACAGAATATAAAAAAACAATTTCAAATAGCACATAGATGGGAAATAAGAGAGAGAGAGGCATGTACTACGGTTGATTTGGCAGCATCGCTAGAGGTGATTCACCAGGTGGGCCCCACCCTGAACGGACTTCTTGCGGTGAAAGGACCATAGTGTCTTTTATTCCCGCTATCTCCGCATTTATTTTACGTAGGAGACCTTTTTATTTCATTTATGGATTTATTTAGTTATTTTGCTGGAGGAGATCTGTATAGCCTTTACTGACTCCTTTACCACCACACGTCTCCCACTGAGGTGAATACAATGGCCTGGAGACGGAAAGAATATCAAGAAAAACGTCACTGCATTGGAAAGCTTTAAGAGATCAATGCAGTAGCTATTTATTTTTGAGGCTCCGACCCCCTCCCCCCAAAAAAAAAATATATATATATTTATATATAATGACAGCATGGCGCCATTACCTATTTTCTTTTTTCTTTTTTTCTTTTTTTTTTTTACTGCAGCCTACATCCTAAGAGTCAAACCGTGTAAGATAAAAAGTTAGTGTGACGTCAGTATCGATTTTGTTTTCTGTTGCAACCCAAATACTGAATTAGACGTTGTGTGTGTGTGTGTGTGTGTGTGTGTGTGTGTGTGTGTGTGTGTGTGTGTGTGACGTAAACTAAATACACTGTGATGTCAAATTAAAGCCTAAGATCCAAGGACTCTTCCCTTATGCAGAGGTAGTCGTTTGTATGTTTGTTATTTAGCGTAAACTTGATAATTTTGAGTGAGAGGTCTGAATAACAAGAAATTACACGACCAATTGTGCTGTACAGTTTGGGACAGTAATATCGCCCATCATCATAATCAAACAGTCGATTTGTAACCTAAAAGTGTTCGTGTGTAATTTTTGGTCCCCAGTAATCGTCTTCTTATTTCGTCCATAACCTGACCTTCATTCCCGCCTAAAATTAAAGAGATGAGATCCAAAAAGTAAGAGAGAGAGAGAGAGAGAGAGAGAGGGAGGGAATTATCAACAGTATTCTCCGTGTAATAGGTCAATTAATGGTAGTATGGCATAATTTTTTCGTGTATGTCGTGTGCAGCGTTGGTCATGGTCACCTGTGTCATTATCAACCCTGACCTCTTACCGCAAGTTTATTGGTTTACATCCGTGGTATTGACAAAAAGCAGGACAGGCTTTGTTCATAATTTTCAGACTCTTATTAAATTATTATTATTATTATTATTATTATTATTATTATTATTATTTTACTTGTCTGGATTCCAGAGGTACTTTTTTTTTTTTTTTTTACAGTTTTCCGTTTGAATTATCACAACATTATGAATAGGTGAACAGTACATCCAAGGTAGAAATAAAAACTATCAAAAAAATGACGTAATCCTTGACGCCAGGTATTGGTTATTTGAATTTTGTGGAACGTTTCTCGAGTGCTTGGAATGTCAGAAGTCGTTTCACTTTTTTTTCTCCTTTAAATTCTGTTTCCGAACGCACCAAAGTCGTTTAACTGTTATTTTACATTTTCTTTTATTGAATACCGGTATTTGAAATGTCAGAAGTCTGTTATCGGCTTTTTGCTTATTAAAACTGACCTTGGCCGTTTAGTTTAGTGATTGATGTTAGTGTACGTTGGATAGCCCGCCAGCCAGAGGACGCGTTTATCATTACAGTCTTGCTATCCTGGACGATTTTATTGGGCTGAAGATATGTCTTTCGAGTTGGAGGATTTACATACAGCCCTCATTAAACCTTCAATCTGTGGATATATTTTGATTTTGTTTTTGTCCTCTCCAGACTTTTGTTCACGTCAGGATCATTATTTCCAACTTTAGGGGCTGCGTATACCCTTCATTAACCCTTGTGCCGCCGTGAACTCTCCTTGTGATGAATGGAATTGTCTGATAGAGGCAGTAAGAATACGACATCGCGTTGAACCAGTCAGTAAGGTCCTAATCAGGGGCGTCCTCAAAAAATGTGGGGGGGGGGGGCAGAGGATGCGATTGCGCCCCAGTAGTACCTTCATTCTTATTTTTGTAATCCTTGCTGCCCTCAGACGATTTTGTTTAGCGTAGGGGCTTGAGTGTTCATTAATTCCTTCTGTAGCTGCCATAGCCTAATTCTCAAAAAAAAAAAAAAAAAAAGCGTCTGTTGGTAGAAAAAATAAAAAAGCTAGTCTTCTGGCTGTAGAGTTTACATATAGACCTTAAAATTAGCCTACCTTAAAGCTTACCAGAAAAATAATAAATAAATAATATAAACATGCCGGTATGATACTTCCAGTATTGAACCACTTCATGATCTTCGTCTACCACCAGGCAATTATTTTGGACTTGGAAAGGGTTTCTTACAAGTGAATAGGTTAATGACTGCTATATCTAACCCCCCATAGTCGGAAAAAAACTATCCTGGGCGAAGTAATAATGATCTAGGGAGAGCAAAATAATACATCTAAACCCTCCATTTCGAAAAATCTCTCCAGGGCAGAATGTAATCGTTTAGGGAGGGCAAGAATAAGGTGATATATACGTCCTAGTCTTGAAGGCTAGGCTGAGAAGAACCAGGTGTAACAGTCTTATTCGGCATTGTCTCATTTAACGCCAGGAAAACCATTTATATACAATTTACTAATCGACAAATATTGTCTGATTCCTGCATTACCTTCAGTGCTACTAATATTCCTACGGTATCTCTAAAAGTACTGAAATTCTCGGTGTTGCACTTGACAATGCCTTCAGCTGGACCTTTCATGTTTGATCACTTGCTAAAACCTCTTCAGAGAAACTAGGATAATTGTACAGAGTCCGTAACTTCTTCACTGACGAGCAGTTAGCAATAATTTACAAGTCATGTGCGGTCTTAGCTGGAATATTGTTCACCCATATGGAGTAGATGTGTAGAGGTTTCCCTAAAACAACTGGACAAAATTCAGAACAAAGCGATTAGAATTATTAATAACGCTACTGTTAGAAATGAACTACCTCCCCGACAAGTATGAAGGAATGTTGCCTCCCTTGCATTATTTTACCGATGCTTTTAGGGCAAATGCTCAGACGAAGTTGCATCCATTGTGCCACCTCTCCACATCTTCCCCCGCGCTACGCGGGCATATGGTAGCGCTCATGACCGAACTGTCACACTGCCATACTGCAGAACTTCTGCCTTTCAGAATTCTTTTATTCCCCGAACTGCATCTCTTTGGAACTCGCTTCCCCAGAGTGGTTCCCCCCCAAACTTCAACCTACGGCTGTTCAAGTCCGACTGTTAGAGATTTTTTTATGAATGAGTTTCCTGTACACCAGGAAACCGTTTACCACGCTGGATGGCAACCAGATAACCAAATTAAGGCGCCTGGTGGCTTAGTGAGTAATTAATGCGCTCCAACCCACCCCCAAGGGGTGGTTGGGGTTTATTGCTTACGTAATGCCGCTTAGGGATGAGAAGCTGGTCACTCTCATCTTAAATGTCAGGACCAACTTGCCTAGCCCCGGGCTTCTACGCTCCTCATGGGGTGACAGAACTGGAGGATGGATGGATAGACGGAGGACACCTTTCATCTGGTGTAATGGATTTTTTTTTCTCCTTCCTCTTTTCATTATATATATATATATATATATATATATATATATATTGTGTGTGTGTGTGTGTGTGTGTGTGTTTTATTCAGGTCAGGAGAGTGTTTGGTGTGGGAGAGTCGCTTACACGGTTGCCCGATACCTGATTTAGCATTGTTATGCCTGATCTTACACTTTTTTTTTTTTTTTTTTTGCCAGTGTCAGTGCCGTCCTTAATGACGAGCGACTTATTAAAATCGTCTAGTGGCAGTTAATTTGAAAGAGAAGATAGTTACGTGGCCAGAATAAAGCATCGTCTTGTGCCAGTCAGAACATGCAAAATGTTCACTGACAGTGACAAAAAAATCGTCTGGAGACAGTCTCAGTACAACAGAAAATCATCCGGGAGGTGAACTGACTTGTTTCGTAGCTGTGCAGTGGGGAGGTGTACTGTGCCTTGTACCGCAGCTATGAAATGGAGAGAATATAGTCGGGAACAATATTTCGCCCACTATTTCCTCTCTTTTCAGTCTTCTTTGCTGGGTAGTATTGTCATATAAGGAGCCGAAAAGCTGTGTGTGTTTACAGTATGGAGAAATCAAGGCCACGCCATTATTAGTCAAAATACCTTAGGAGCAACGCTGACTTATCTTGACTAATCTTGATCAAAATTTAATATCGTAATGAGATTCGGTGCTTGCGAAAACGGCTTCAGCCCAATAGTCTGTATGCTTTATGAAAATTAGTAAGAAAATCCTGACTCTTAATGTCGCGAAAACTCTCCTCTGGCATGTGCGTCTGGCATGAGAGTGACGGACATGCCCTAAGTGTGAAGAAAACGCAGGGGAATATTAGCTGCTTCAACTTTTGTCCCGGATTGTACTTTTTTCAGTATGTACGGTCAGTGTGGAACGGAGAAATTGCCATACTTGCTCTGTAATCGTGGACTGGAGGAAGCACACCATCACGAGCAAAGTTAACCCTCATCCAGAGTAGTGTCCTGTCATCCACATTTTTCATTTCTTCCCGAACGTCAGAGGGCAGCCTTCCATCTCGTTCTCTTGTGTGGTTCATATTGCTGTCACGTAAAAATGTTTCATATAACGCCATCCATCGCCTCAGCTGGGGGAGGGAGGGGTGGTAAACCTTTGATAAATGGTAGTACTCGTTCCGCTACAGTGAAACGATGAGATGTGATCATAACGTCACCTGTGAAATGACGTATGGTTGTTGCATGACGGTGAAACTGAGACGTGTTCATTCCCTAACTGAAACGAACAGTTGATATTTTTCTCTAAACTGCAACAGGGAAGCATATTATAAGCTTTCACTGCGAAGACTTTATAATTGTATTCATGTTATTCCCAGTTGATTTTATTCAGTTTAGGAGAGACTTTTCGAGTTGGGGGGGGGGCAAGAACAGCAGTCATAAACCCCGTCACGCTAGGGCACTCGATGTGAGAAATCTGGATGCATAAACAAGTAATAAAGAAAGAAAGAACGAAAGAAATATGGTAGATAAAAATCAGTAAGTAAATAAATAAAATAACACATCATCTTGCTGGAGGAATTAAGCCTGTTTCGTAACATCCTTTTGCCTGTTGAATAAACGCCGAGCAAAACTACGTGAAGTGCAGAGTTGTTGTTGGGGCCTGAAGCATGTTAGATCTGCCTTGCTCACTTAATTACATTTTTCTTGGTACCAGGAGATAAATGCTTGCGAATTTTAGGATTTAAGATTTTACCAGTTCGGTTAGAAAGGTCTTTTCTTCTACTGATTTAAACTGTTTAGCGGTAGGACAAGATAAGAAAAAAGAAAAGAAGAAAACAAAAAGGAAAAGGATATAAAAACTTCTGAATGTACTAGGGCATTGGTTTCTGACTCCTACAGTACAGCCGTAGAGGTGTCTCCATTTTCATACAACCGTGTGATGGTAGCCAGGATAAGGAATAATTAAATAAATAAATAAAGAAAGAAAGGGCGTCATCTGCCTGAAGGAGCTAAAAATTAGGTGTACCCTGAGATTACCGTGATACGCTTGAAGCCGTAGGAGTCGGGAGAAAGTGTTGACAAATTAGCCCAGTTACCTCATGTCCAACCACAGATTTGTGTTTTAAGCTGGACCGGCACGAGGGATTTCCTTGTTGAGTGCTCTTGTTTGTAGTTATGATGATGATGCGTTTCTCACCACTGGAATGGAGGGCTGGGAAGAGGAGGTGAGGGAGGGAGGGGAAAGAGTAGATGGAGGGGAAAGGACAGAGATGGGAAAAAGGAAGGAACGGGGGAGGAGGGAGAAAAAAAGGGGGGTGGGAGTGTGTGGAAAGGGGAAGAGAATAAAATCTATCTATCTATCTATTGCCAGACGCCTCAATCCCGTTTGGGGTGGCCACAAACAAATCGCCTCCAAGTCGCCCTGTCCCCCGCCATTTCACTCCCCTGCTCCCAACTCACACCCCCCTCTCTCATATACCTCTCCACCCCATCTCTCCATCTCATCCTCGGCCTCCCCCTCCCTCTTTCCCCCTCCACCTCACTCACATACACTCTCTTCGTCAGTCTTTGACCCTCCATCCTCTCCACATGGGTAAGGAAGAGGAAGGAGAATGCAGAGGAAAGAGTAGAAGTGGTAGAAGGAGGGGTAAGAGAACGAAAGGGAATAGCTTAAACGAGAGGGAGTGGGTGATTAAGAAGGGAAGGAAGGAGAGGGAAGGGAGTTGAGTAAAGAGGAAGAGCGGAGGGGAGGGGAATGAAGGAAGATGCACAGGAAAAGAGAGAGGGAAGAACGGAGATAAAATGGGAAAGAGAGCTAGGTATGTAGAGAGAGAGAGAGAGAGACGGGGGGGAGCGATGAAAGGAAGGAGGCTAGGGTGAAATGAAAGATAGGGGTGGGTACTGTATCTTCCCTTCCCTCTCCCCTCCTTGCCCCCTCCCTTTCCCACTCCCCCCATTTCCCTCACAACACGGCACCTGCAGCGGGGAAAGGGAAGGTGAGGGTAGGTGGAGGGAAGAGTGAAGGGAGGTGGGTAATAAGACACATTAGGTTTGTAATGGTGATAATATCCAGGATTCTTGCTGCTTGATGATAGTGGTGGTGGTGGTGGTGATGATATTGCTGCAGATGATAATTGAGATGATGATGATGATGCGTTTTTGAATGATGATGGTAATGAAGATGATAATGATGGGGATAACTATTGCAATGATAGTTCTAGTGATGAAGATGAGAGTAATAATGATGGATATAATGCTATTGGTGCTGATGATAGTTATACTGTTGGTTATAATGCAGTGATGGTGATAGTCGTAGTAATAAAAGCGGCAGTATTAAAAGAACCTAAAACTTGTGCAGGTGGCTATTGTGAAGGTTGCCGAGGCGTATATTCAACCTTGACCGGTGACTTTCCAAACCTGAGTTCTTATAGGTCAGATTTAGGCCTATAGCGACAGCCAGGGTCAAAAGTTTGCTTACTACTCCATTACGTCCACTTCTCATTTTGGGCATGTCCGTCACTTTCCTTCCCGAAGCATCGCATCAAGGAGTCGTTTGTGGACATACAGTAGAGAGAGTAAAACCGTCTGGTGTTAGATGGAAGAGGATACTAGAGCTTTCCTGACCATGAGAGGGTTAATATACTATCGCAGTAAAATACCGTTAAGGTTCTATTAAAGTTTAGGCCAAGGACTACCTATGTTAAAGTCTGCCTGGCATTGCAACATCCTACGTGCAAGACAGGCAGGTGTTCTGATTGCACAGTTAGCGGTTTTGTTATGCAGCACACGATCTTGCAGGTAGGAAGTCACTTGGCAGTAACTCTCTCTCTCTCTCTCTCTCTCTCTCTCTCGTGAAATAATAATAAGCCATTCTTGCAACTGGTTATAATGCCTGTGTTGAATTTATCATCTATCTATCTATCTATCTATAGCCCGACGCCCTAATCCCGCAAAGGGTGGCCGCCGACAAAACGCCTCCAAGTCACTCTGTCACCCACCATTTGACTCCCCTCCCCCCAACTCACCCCCCCCTCCCTCATATACCTCTCAACTCCATCCCTCCACCTCATCCTCGGTCTACCCCTCCCTCTCCCTCCCTCCACCTCACCCACATACACCCTCTTAGTCAGTCTTTCACTCTCCATCCTCTCCACATGTCCAAACCACCTCAGTGTATTTCTCCTAATCTTTTCAACCACATCCACATCCACCCCACAACGTTCCTTCACTTCTTCATTCGTCATAATACCATATAATTCACTAATTACCCCAACCTCTCTCTCTCTCTCTCTCTCTCTCTCTCGTGAAATAATGATAATAATAATACATCCATCCATCCATCCATCATCCAATCCTACGTTGTCCCATGAGGAGCGTAGGAGTCCGAGGCTAGGCAAGTTGGTCCTGGCATTTGATAATAAACCACTCTGTCTGGTGGTTATAGTGTCTGTCTTGAATTAGCACCACTACAACGGTATATCATTCACCAAATACCGAATTTCGTTACCATGTTAATAAAGTATAATGGGCAAGCATACCTGATGGTCAGGTTTGCTAAGTAAGTCTACGTTGTAGTGGAAAGTTAAATATAACGTCATAATATTTACCTAACATCGGTGCTTCGTAATTTTAACGTAAGTAAAAATTCTTGTTAGGCTACGGTGAAGTTGTATAAAGTTGAATATGGGTTATAATGTAGTGCTGTGGTGTAATATATATATATATATATATATATATATATATATATATATATATATATATATATATATATATATATATATAATTTGTTGTATTATAAGTCAGGAATATCTGTGGAAGGGGTAAACTAAATATCCCATGTACGTTAGTGTCATGTCTTAATATTTCTTGCAGTTCAGTGTAATTTGTTTTCGTGTTATAGGTGAGAAAAAAAAATTAATAGATGTAAACTAAATGTACACGATTTTGCTAGCAAAACGTATAGTATCCTTTTGACTAAATTATACAGTGCGTGCTCCAATAACAGTACAGGTGTATATACAATTTTCTTCGTTATTGCAGGTCAGGGAAAAGTGTAAAAGGTATGTGTGTATATAATCCTTTTGGAGTGGCAGCGTGTTGACAGGCAACAGTATTCTCGTTAGCATAGGAGACTGAATTGAATTGAAAGAGACTTTTAAGCACATCTTCGACAATGCATTTTGCCACTTAAATACATCCTTGTGTGTTATGTATATCTTTTGACTATGGTTGTAGTTTTCATCAGTAACATACAAGACGATATCCAATTGTAACGGAATAAGTCGCCGAGGAAGGGGTGTTACGAAATCTCCTAAGCCGACAAGAATACGGCCCAGAATGTGCTGCGCATCATATGGCAACACTTGTCCACTCTCACTTTCCGTCGCTGTTGCCGAGATGGTCTTTGTCAGCGCTTTATTATCACCCACAGACACCATTAACCATTACTTCCAACCACGATATACACAGACAAATTTAATCTATCACACATCCCGTACAAGACGATGAGGAACTGATGGATATTTGAAGGGAAAATTTGGGAGTTGGTAAATAGTTGCCGGACGCCGCCACTGTTGCAAGTGTGCCATAACAGACGCATTTCCTCATTCTCCAAAACATGTTCGTCCACCCCTCATGACCTGACACAATTTACAGGGAATGTGATGGTGTTTGTTGCCTTATTCTTTGGTTTATGATGGGAAGCTAGAGGAGCAGGTTTTATGTGGGATATAAAAATTAATGATGGTTATTATGCGATGTCAATTACATTTTTTTTTCCTAGATTCTCTCTCTCTCTCTCTCTCTCTCTCTCTCTCTCTCTCTCTCTCTCGTAGAGGAATTATGATAGGTTCGTGTGTGTGTGTTGAGAGAGAGAGAGAGAGAGAAATTAGGAATTGCAGTGGAAGGGGCTTCACATCCCCACCATCCAGTCTCTCTCCTTTCCCCTCCGCCCCCTTTCTCCTCCGTCTCTTGAGCCGGACCCCCGTCTCCCCTGCACCTCACCCCCTTCCCTCCACGTCGTTTCTCTACTGAATCCTCTTTTATTTACTCCTTCCTTGTTACATGGTAGTGTTGGGAGGCCTCATGAAAGCGCCGTATATATTTAGGGATGGGTAGCTTAATTCCAACCACTATAAATCACGCGGTCTGTGTTTTCAAAAGCGAGGCGAGTTTGAATGAATACAACACTAATACATTCCTTATTATAATACATTCCTTATTAAATGCTGTTCTTGCGGTATTACCCAGAGCTTTGAGACCTGTCCAGGCTTTGTTACATTGTTACTTGATTATTAAGTCATACCGGCTGGACATAGCTAGCGTATCAGCAGTTAGGGAATTAGAATCAAGAGCACTAGCCAGGTTTGAACATCAGCTTGTGGGAAATAAGTACCGGTAATTAAGTAGTACATGCGTTTGAGTGTTTTCACGAATTGTTAATGTGGAAGGACTTATACCCACATAACTGTACAATAAACACACACACACACACACACACACACAATACGCAAGTAGAATTTCAATCATGTGCACCTGACTTTTATCAAACATTGTGCTGGTCTGTAAGCGATGGCTGTCCCGCTGGATGGCTGCTCCTTCCCCCACACCCTCTCTCTTATCATTATCTGGATCTCCCCCACAATCTCATTTTTTTTTTGTCACGGGTTTAATAGCCTCTTCTCTCTTCTTTCTTCTTTTTCCTTTTTCTTCAGTCACGTGTTTACTACGAAGAGATACAAGAGTTTTGCGGTAAGGAGAGTGGTGAAATGATATATAATGTTGGAGTACAAGCGTTTGGTGTGGGTTAATATCACCATTATCCCTACCGTTTGTCTTAACTTCTCCCCCCACCACTTCCCTCCTCTGCCATTCATTTCCGTACATCCATTAGCCTATACCTCTTCCCCTCTCGTCATGGCCACCCCCACAGACTCTTCTTCCCTCCACCTGGTCATCCCCTCTTCTCCCCTTCCCCCTCCCCCTTGTTTATGACTCCATTACTCCCCACGCTCCCCTTCCTCTGTCCACCCCACTGCCTTCCTCTTCCCCATTCCCTTGTCGCCTTCTCCCCTTCTTTTTGCCATTCCCCCATTCAACCATTCCCCTCTCCTCCCCATCTTTTGCCTTTTTCCATTCACCCATCTTTCACGTTGCTCTCACTGTTTATCTCAGCTGTCTCCCTCCTTCCCTTTTCCTCGTTGCCGTCCCTCGCCTCCCTTCCCCATTCATATTATTAAACTTCTAAACTGCTCCAAGACGTTGGTTACATTTTCACTTAGTATATAAACAACGATGCAAGTTGGTGTCTGGTGAGGTTTGGCTTAATGTTAAAACCACCACACACACACACACACACACACACACACACACACACACACACACACACACACACACACACACACACACACACACACACACACACACACACACACACACACACACACACACAAAGATGACCGTATTCACAGACCTGCGGCGAAACTGTTGCAGCCCTTTTTTTTAAGTGTCTCTCTTTGAAACTTCTATATTCACGAAATTGTCTTAATAAAATGCCTTCTTATGGCCAAAATTTAAAATTTGCTAAATAATCAGCTGATGCAAAACCTGGCATGTCAGATCAACTCAAAATATCAGGCTAAGCAACTTTTGTACTTCAAAAGGAAGTCGCTAGAATGTCTCCCTATAGCTGAAACTGAAAATTTCCTGATAGTCAGTTGCGTCAGCTGACGTAACAGCCGACATGTTAAATCAGAAAAAAAATTTCAAGCTGAGCAACTTTGTATTTCATAAGAAAATCGCGCAGAGCTCCAAAAGAGCTGATATTTGAACTTTCCTTGAAGGTGGAAAAAAGAAAAACGGGTGTACCACTTCTAAACCTTTCGGCTTTACCGCAGGTAAAACACACACACACACACACACACACACACACACACACACACACACACACAAAGTTAAAGCACAAGATTTTGTGGTGTGGGCTGGGGAAGTTAATGTGCTGTATACGACTTAGCGATGACTAGTACGTGTGGGATGGCGTAGTTCAGAAGTCAAGGTCACAGGTAAAAACTCCACATATTCATAGGACTCATAACAATATATTCCAAGACACCGATAAAATTTTCTTTAACATGATTTCTTAATGTGTGAGTATAGCAGGGGTTCGTACGGTACAGTTATGAATTATTTTGATTTAATTATTACTGTAGCCGGATTTTATTTTTTTTTTAGAAAAACAAATCGTGAATGGATTAATAAAAGCTGTATCAAACCCTCCCATTGACAGAGAGAGAGAGAGAGAGAGAGAGAGAGAGAGAGAGAGAGACTGCATGAAAATTTTTCGAGACTGCATGATTACAAAAAAAAAAATACGTCCTGACTGAAGGAGTTATCAGCTTGACAGTATTTGTGACCCATAGTCGATGGGAGGGGGGAGGAGTCAGGAGGTTAAAACGCGCGCGCGCGCACACACACGCGCACGCACGCACACACACACACACACACACACACACACACACACACACACACACACACACACACACACACACACACACACACACACACACACACACACACACACACACACACACACACACACACACACACACACACACACACACACACACACACACACACACACACACACACACACAGATAGGTAGATAGATAGCTTTTGATAGATAAATAAATAGACAGGTGGATGCAAGTTGGAGGCTCCAAGTGAATTATACAGTAACCTTTTCCTGGATACATGAGCTACCGGTACATCACAGTATATTGCAGTAATCCTGTTACCCTGAGTTACTACGGGATATTAACTGACTTCTGCAATCGACGCCGAAGCCTGTGTTTATATCCTGACGGCTGTATAAGGCAGGGGGTCATGGTCAATTAGTCTCAGTGAAAGTAATTAGTCTCCCAAATATATAACTTCGTCCTGGCATCATTAGGGGTTTTTAAAATCATCAGCTCTAGGAAAAAAAAGACTAGGGACTGCTAGCCAGATTATTGGTTATTATGCCTACTGTATGTCTTGAAATGAATAACGAGTACCGGCACCAGGTATGTGTATTTCTTAAACTGACTCAATCTCCCTTACATTGACGTGATTATGTACTTTTATTAATGTTAGCCTTTGGCTCAGCACGGTATACGGTGTAATAAACTGATTATAATACCTCTGCCTCAGGTAGTTCATAAGAAAATCCCCATCATCCATGAGTTAAATCTTGTCTCTGTAGCCCATTGTTATGGCGAAATGGTTAAAGAAAACAGTGCTGGTTCACCATACCTAACTTCTGAGATGTTTTGCAGGAAATGTATTGTTGTCCTTCCAAGAAAAACCACGGAAAAGTAAACATATCAGGAATATTGAAAGAAGATGAGAAATTAAGTTATGTGATGTTTAAGATAAGGGGATACTTATGAATACGACTGTGACGAGTGGAAACAAGATTATAAAAAATTATGAATTAGAATAAACGTTTCTTACGGCCATCTGAAGTAGCCAGCGTCTCTGAAGTTGCATGTGTCTTAGCCATTCTGCGTGAGTGTGTAGTGAATGTTTTTGCGGACGCTACGGTATGACAGAAGCAGAAGCAAAGAGTAAAGGGGTGGAACCGTCACTGCATGAGTGGATACAACTTAATGCATAGCTCTGAAGATTATTGAATGGCAAGGGAGAATCCAGTTCCGTTTTTTCTTGTTTGCCCAGAAAACCTCCATTCCTTCTCCTCAGTGGACACAATATACAACTGATAATATTGTATATGCTATACATTTTAATGCATCTTTCTAAATATTGCTCTAATTAGAAGTTGGAGAGGTCCTGTGTACAGTTATAGCATTGTTTGTCGTGTCTTTTTATTTATTTATTTTTTTTTTCACCCATCCTCTCCCCTCTCACTCATCGTTTTTGGTGGTGGATGTTAACGTTGTGGGGCTCTTCTCCTCACCCCTACATTCCTTAGGCCAGAGTTGATGAATAATAAGAAATTTCGTGAAAGAATAGGACCTTCTACTATACTACAACTGTACCCTGAGATCAACTGTCTGTCTAGAAGAATTTATTACGACATAGCCTATTCCGGTACCTGTAAAACGACAAGGGAGATGAAGGGTAGGAAACGCAGGAGAGCACTTTGGAAATGTACAGTCGCTCAAAAAAGTATCCTTCCAAAGGTACCGTGAGTCAGTCTGACACAACGAACGAAGAAATATGGAAAATATTAAGCGAGCATGAGATTTGTTAGTAGCCCCGGTTTATATACGGCGCAGCGGTGTACGAGTTAAAGTGTCGTATGGAAACATTATGCCCTTGTGAAATACAATAAGGGAATTATCTCGGATATATGAAATGGGATTATTCATGTATTTCCGATGCGTAGCCTGTATGAGTAGAACAGAACAATATAGACTCTGTATCGGATATCTGAAATCCTCGACTTACACTTCGGATCTAGATATGAGGTACCGAATCTATCGTGATATTTGAGAGAGCCAGGCTTGCTAACAATACCGACACTGCTTCAATCGCCAGACACATTGTGAAGGCCTGCGTTCATGCGGTGGGAGGATACTTTTTTGAGCGACTGTATATAATCTGTTTTTTGTATATCCATGAATGTGTGTGTGTTATTTCGTATGTACGTATGTACCGTGGATGTGATTCTGTTTTGTTGTGTGTACTCGTGTGTATGTATGACACCAGAATCAGAAGAGAAAATGTGTTTTTAAGGGGTGGAAGAGGGGCAGTACTCCTTAGCAAGATTGTGTGTGTGTGTGTGTGTGTGTGTTTGTGTGTGTGTGTGTGTGTGTGTGTTTGTGTGTGTGTGTGTGTGTGTGATAACTAAGTGAGTGGGTTTGTGGGTAAGTTGGAGTAGGTGTTGGTTTGTGAATGTGGATGAGTGGGTGAGGATATTGATAAGTGTGTAGGGTGGGTAGAGGTGTACGTGGGTGCGTGTGGTAGGGTGTGGGTGGGACTGTGGGTGTGTGAGAGGAAGAGGTGTGGATGTGTGTGTACATTCCCAGGGAGCAAGTGTTATTTTTATTCTTTTACTGAGAGGAAGTACCACATGTTTCTGTACGTACGTAGCTGTGTGTGTGGGTGTGTATGTTTCCAGAATGTGTGGGTATTTTTAGTGTGGATGTGAGTGTGCGGTTTGTGAGTACAGGATATAACCTTTGAGTGTAATTTCCCAGGATGTGTGTGTGTGTGTGTGTGTGTGTGTGTGTGTGTGTGTGTGTGTGTGTGTGTGTGTGTGCACGCAAGATATGAGGCGTTAAACTGGATGAAGGTGGGAGGGAGAGGGAGAGAAAGGAAGATAGATGAAGAGGAGAAAAAGTAAAAACATAACTGGGAGAAGAGAAGACGCGAAGAAGGAGAAGAGGAGCAGGAAGAAGAGGAGCAGGAAGAGGAAGAGGAGGAAGAGGAGGCTCTCTCTGATATCCTCCCTTCCTTCCACTCCTACTTTTTTTCCTTCCAGTAATCAGCTTATTCTTGCCTTTTTTCCATCTTTCAATGAGTTTTCTTTTTTCTTTCTCCTTTCTTTATCTTCTGTCCCATCATTCATGTTTTGTACGTAGCAAGTTTGTTTTTATCACCTTCGTCCCGCCTTTCCTGCCTCCCTTCCTCCATTCCTTCATTTTTTTTTCTCTCTCTTGTTCTTCCCCTTCTTCGTTCTTTCCCACCCCACCCAAACACTGTCTTCGCATTATTACTTTCAGCTTGAGGAAAGGCACAGCACTTGCAAGATGACCCAGTTCCCAGTGTGTGTGTGTGTGTGTGTGTGTGTGTGTGTGTGTGTGTGTGTGTGTGTGTGTGTGTGTGTGTGTGTGTGTGTGTGTGTGTGTGTGTGTGTGATTGAGGGAACATGAAGGAGATGCGAATTTTAAATAACACATAGAGGTATTGGACATTAATTTACACACTACCGTTTACGTCGCATTGGGGTTGAACGCAAAGGTAAATTATGGTTTGGTGGACATTTTACGCTACGCACCGCACCACGAGAGATTCCGTAGTAGCGGTAAAAGTGTGATAAGTAGCCTGGAGCGGAATCAAGCAACACAGCGTGACTTGCAACACACACACACACACACACACACACACACACACACACACACACACACACACACACACACACACACACACACACACACACACACAGACGGAAGAATTTGTGGAAGAGAGTGAAGGAAGAAAAAAGGGAAGTGAAGGACGGAAGGGGAGGAGGAGTCGTAAGGAGGAGGAGGAGGGAATGGGGAGAGGGAAGGAGTAGGAGAAAGAGGAAAGGAAGAAGGAGAGAAGGGGGAGGGGAGGGGAGAGGAGGGAAAGGGGAGGAGGGAAGAGGAGAGAAAAGGGGCAGGAATGGAGGATGGAAGGAAGGGAGGAGTTTTGGACTATGAGAGAAAGAAAGAGGTGAAGAAGAAGAGAAGAGGAAGAGAGGGAAGGAGAGAGGAAAAGAGGAAGGAGGAGAGAAAAGGTTGGGTAGAAAAGAAGAGGAAGAGAAGGAGAAAGACATGTGAGGAAGAAGGGAGAGAAAGAGGGGGAGGTTGGAAGGATAGAGGAGAAATGGATATGAGGGTGGGAAGAAAAGAGGATGGGGAGGGGAAGAGGGAGGAGGTGGAGGGAGGGAGGGAAAGGGAAAGGGAAGGATGAATAGAGGATGAGGAGTGGAGTTTGGAGGTGGAAAAGAGAAGGGGAGGAGAGAAATGGAAAGGAAGGGAACAAGTTGAGCGGGGCAGAGAAGGGAGAGGGGAGGGAAAGGGAGAGGGAAGAGAGAAAGAGGGGTGAGGGGGAGGGAAGAAAGGGGAATGACGGAGGGGGAGAAGAGATGGAGTAAGGGAAGAAGGGGAAAAGAGGGAGGGGGTAGAAAGAGAAAAAGTGGAAGAGGAGGAACGAAGGGAAGGAAGAGGGAGAGGAAGGAAATGAGGGGGAGAAGGAAGGTGAAAGAAGGAGGAAGGGAAGGGAGGGGATCGTGCAAGGGGAGAAGGAAAAGTAAGGGGAAGAGAAAAGGGGAAGGGAGGAGGAGGCGGTGGGAGGGAAAGAAAAAGGGGAGGGGGAGGAACGAAAGGGAGGGGGAAGAGAAAGCAGAGGGAGAACGGAAAGAGAGGGGAGGGGAAAGGGGAAAGTGGGAGGGGAAGGATAGAGAGAAAAGAAGGAGGGAATGAGGGAGAGGAAGGTATTGGAAGAGAGAGGGGGAGAGGAAGAAGGTAGGGGATGGAGGGAAAAGGGAGTAGAAAGTGAGGGGGGAGGGAGGAAACGAGGGAGAAGGAAGAAGATAAACTGAGGGGAAGGGAGAGAAGGGTGACAAGAGAAAGAGGAGGGGGAGGGGAAGGGAGAGAGAGAAAGAGAGGGGGAGGGGGAGGGGGAGTGGGGGAGGAGAGAAAGGGGAGGGGGAGGAGAAAGGGTTTGACAGGTGCGGCCTTAAGTGAAAGTGGTCCTGTGTGTGTGTGTGTGTGTGTGTGTGTGTGTGTGTGTGTGTGTGTGTAACTTCTCCGTGTATGGAACTGAATGCGTATGTATATGTTTGTGTGTCATTGTGCTTGTTCTGTATGCATGTATTTAATTGTGTGTTGAATTTATTTCTATACCTGTGCTGTAGGTGTGTATTATAGGTATGGATTCTTGTATGTTTGTTTGGTTTGGGATTGATAATGTGTGTTGAGGATTTTTTTTTTTTTTTTTTTGAGCATATGTGTACGTTAGAGAGAGAGAGAGAGAGAGAGAGAGAGAGAGAGAGTCATCACAAACCAGGAAGGCCATATAAGGAAAAGCAGGAAAAGATTATCTCAACCCTTCAAGTACTTGAATATCTTTCGTGTGAAGAAACGTCTTCGGCATAATACAGGCTGGTGTATAACGCTGCTCTTCTTCACCGGGCGATTTCTCGTGTGTTATTGGGACGGCTCTAGAGCGTTATCACTGTCCACCATGCATCGTTTATATATATATATATATATATATATATATATATATATATATATATATATATATATATATATATATATATATATCTTACTGCCACCATATCACAGGGTGTTGTGGAGCCAAGTGTGGTGCCCCAGTTAACTGGGTGGAAAGACGTAGATGCGGCGTCCACCCAGGAACCAAACGTCCACACTTCTCCGTTGCTCGCTGTGGCGAGGCGCTGTCTGCCGTAAGAGAACGTCGGTTCACTGCACAGGACGACCCTGTAGGGGCGATAACTTCTCTGCGGTTGATGAATCTGCTCGGTCAGACAGACCAGGAGTACTCAACAACAACAACAACAGCAACAAGAACAACTATACCATTGTCTCTCCGCGTCCACGCCAGCATACTGAGCCGTCCGCGAAACGGACAAGATACCACCAGATGAATTTATAGTAGAACGCTATTTATAACCAGCCTGTGTATTCCAAGACATACCAGTATCAAAGAAGTGGTTACTCAATGTATATAATTACTGAAGGGTTTGATGCTGTACACTTTCACTCATTTGCCACCTCTTCGTCTAGAATGTTCAGTCGTAACAAAAGATTATCACTTCATTGTGATGCTAGTCGCCAAGAAGTGCTGTGGAAAGGATATAGAATCATGATAGTCTCTATTTGAGTTGTAACAATAGATTAACACTAATTATGGTACTAGTCACGAAGAAGTGCTGCGGAAAAGATTTAGAGCCGTAGCACTGTCTTCTGCCACTGAACTACTTGAAACGCCACAAAAGGACAGATCCTGGGCCAAGTGAAGGTGAGAGTACTATAGTATTTTTCTCAGGTGAATAAATACGTTAAGTGGTGGGGTGAATAGATGACAGGTACACAACCGTGGCGGGAAGGGGGGAGGGTTAAGGAGAAAAAATGTAGGAAGGAATGACGACGAAAGTGGAGGGAAGGTAGGTGAAGGAGGGAAGGAGAGTAAGTTTGATATGGGAGGAAGGAGAGAGAGAGAGAGAGAACTGGTATACAAAGAAAGAATGAAGATAGTTCGTGAAGGAGGGCGTAAGAGAAAAAATAATAATGGAAGATAGGTATATGAAGACAGGAAGAAGGAAAGAAGAAAGATTGAAGGAAGAAAAGTAAAATAGAGAATTAAACAGCTGAAGACGGAGGTGAGGAAGAAAATAACAGGAAAGTCGGTAATATGAAGGAGGCAAGAGAGAAGGAAGAATGAACAAAGAAACGAGTGATTGGTTTGTAGCGTAGCCGTGGGAGGGAATGATGCAAGGAGGAGGAGGAGGAGGAGGAGGAGGAGGAGAAGAAGAAGAGGGGAGGAAGAAGTGGTAATGGTGGAGGAGGGGGAAGAGAAGTGGGGATGAAAAGGAAGAGGTGGTGGTGTTAATGATTTAATGGAGGAGGAGGAATACGAGGAAGAGGTGGAGGAGAAGCAGATGGAGAGAGGTGGATGATGATGATGATGATGATTAAGAAGTAGTGGTAATGGTGGTGGTGGTGGAGGAGTGGGGGGAAGATGGGGAGAAGGAGGAGGAGGAAAGAGGTGGAGGAGGAAGCCAGGCATGAAGGAAGGAGAAAGCGAAACAGAATAAATGTACAGGAGTAGGAAGATTTAACTCGTTCATGGTCGGTATACTATTCTATTAAACGCCAGATGATTTTAGTCAGCTGAGGGGGAGTCGTGGGAGCCTGAGAATTACGAGAGAAAAAAGTGAGAAATGCAGTAACTGGAAAATAATGATGAACAAAATTTTAAAACAGAAAGAATTGAATAATGCAAGAACAGAAAATTAATGTTTAACAGAATTTGTAAAGTGGAAGAATATGAAGCTTTTAAAGAGAAGAGAAAATTTGAAACAATAAATCGTCATCGAAATTAATATCGTAAGAGAAAGATTAAAATAATGAATTTAGAAATATCAGAGCAGAATAAATGAAGAAGAGGCTGATAAGAATGTAAAAGAATAAAGTAATTGAACTAGAATAAATGTAGAAGACAAAAACATAGAAGGAGCGGCAAACAAATGATAAAAATAAAAATGAAGGTAAGTAACCGATGGTAGTATGAGCTGTCTACCTATCTGTCTATTGCCAGACGCCTTATTCCCGTAAGGGGTAGCCACAAACAAATCGCCTCCATGTCGCCCTGTCCCTCGCCATTTGACTACCTTCCAGCTCACGCCCCCTCTCTCAGATTCCTCTTCACTCCATCCCTCCATCTCATCCTCGGCCTCCCACTCCCTCTTCCTACTTCCACCTCATTCACATACACTCTCCTCGTCAGTCCTTAGCTCTCCATCCTCTCCACATGGCCAAACCACCTCATAGCATTCCTCCTAACACTTTCTATCATATCCACATTCACACCACAACGCTCTTTCTCTTCCTCATTTGTCAGTCTGTCTCTCCATGTGACTCCACATGCTCCTCTCAGAAAACTTATTTCCACTGTTCTCACTCCTTGTGTCCTTCTAACAAGGTCCAAACTTCACTTCCACATTTTAGAGTTGGTATTACAATACTGCCATGCTGCGACATCTTTACTTCCATGCCCACTTCCCTATTTCTTATCACTGCTTTCAGAGAACCATCAACCTTTCTTCCCTGTTGTACCCTTTCAAGCATTTCCTCCTCCAAACTTCCATTCTTACGCATCACACTACCCGAATTCTTAAATGACTCACATTTTCCATTTCCTCACCATCCAGCCTTACTGTACATCCAGTGACTTAATTTCTCTCAAAGATCATTACTTTTCCCTACATTCGCCTTTAAATTCCGCTTCTTGCGTACTCTCCCAGACTCATTCACAAAGCCTTGCAGTTCCCCTTCATCCTCACTTTACAACACAGTATCGCCTGAAACAACAGTGCACAAAATTTCCAAATGCTGCCCTCTCTCATTAGGGCCGCTCCAGCATCCACTGTCCTACCTTGCATCACTTTTATAACCCAGTCCATATACAAACTGAACAGCCTTGGAGACATGACACTTCCGTGTTTCAGTCCAACATTCAGATAGGAAAATTTACACAATTCACGACACGCCCTGCAGCCTTAGCACCCTCATATATACTCGTCACGGCATTCAACAACTTCCCATTTACTTCATATATTCTTAATATTTTGCACATTCCTTGTCTATCCACTCTGTTATATGCTTTCTCCTAATCCATGAAGGCCACATACAACTTTTTTCCCTTCTCTAAAAGCTTTTCCACTAGAGACCTAAGGGTGAATATCTGATATACACACCCTCTTCCCTTCCTAAAACCTCCCTATTCTTTTCCAACTACTTCCACAGTTACTTCTTTAACTCTGTCAGTAAGTGTCTTACCATATACTTTTCCTGTTACCCTAAGAAGACAAATGCCTCTATGATTACCACACACTTCTTTTTCCCCATTCCCTTTGTACAGGGGAATAATTATACCTGATTTCCAATCCTCCGGGACTCTATCTTCCTCCCAGGCAAATCTGTACATCTTCCACATCCATTCTACTACTATCTCTCCCCCATGCTTCAGCATTTCACCACACACTCCGTCAAGTAAGAAATGTATATAAGTGAGGTGTATATTTATGTGGCAAAGAATTAGAATACAACGTGGAATGGAATGGAAAACGTAAACAGAAAAAGGCTGAAAACCACGAACAGAATGACGTAAAAAAAAAAAAAAAAAAGTCCAAATATCAGTCAAAACGGCTTCCGAATTCCAACGTGAAGTGGAATGATGTCGGTGAAATGAAATGCGTCAGTACGGAACAAGGTAAAAAATATATTTCGTAGGAAAGAATAAATGAATAAAATGCAAACGAAAAAAAAAAGAAAAAAAAGAAAACGTGAAATTCAGCCATTCCGTTCAGCTGAGGGGTGACGTAACTTTTTTGTGTGTGTGAATTTCCCCCCCCCCCCTTGCAAATCACCGCCATGTTTGTACACCTTCTCAGGCTTTTGTTTGACCCCTTTCTTGAGGTCACAAATGTAGGCAAATGCGGTGTTTGTTTGCAGGGTAGTTTGTGTATGTGTGTGTGTGTGTGTGTGTGTGTGTGTGTGTGTGTGTGTGTGTGTGTGTGTGTGTGTGTGAGGGAAGGTGGCAAGGTTGTTTAGGACTGGCATATTCAACACCTTTCTCTTTTGTGGCGCTAATTGGGGTCGACGTTGGGTTAATTCAGCTTAGATTACGAGTTGAAGTTGATTAACACTTCTGGCTGTGAGAATGGTGGCGGTATTGCATGAATCTCTGTCTGTCTGTCTGTCTGTCTGTCTGTCTCTCTCTGTCTCTGTCTCTCTCTCTGTCTGTCTCTCTCTCTCTCTCTCTCTCACGTCACAGTCCCGTCACAAAAGATGCGGTGAGCTACAGTGTATTTTAGTACGTCCCCTGTAGCCCCGTCAATCCCGTGACTTATATTATTTATTATTTATTTTTTTTTAGGGTATTCACACTGCCACTAGGTAATTTTAGTTGATGTAGGAAGGAGCTTTGGCAGTGAAGGAGTTACTGAAGGCTGTATCTCACCTCATCTATGGTAAAAGTCTGCCCTCCGCTGAATAAAAGTCTAGAGGTAGCAACACCAAGTAATAACTAGAACCCTGGGCAGTCCTTAGTCTCCACCTACTGTTTCTTAGTGACCTTGACCCCATTGGGAAGATGTGGATTTCTTTTTTTCTATCAGAAATGCCAAGACACATAACTTGGGCTCTTCAGATTCCTTTCGCAGTCTCTGCTTCTAATGGAATCGTCGCGAGACTCTGAGGCCGGAATAATAATAATAATAATAATAATAATTATTATTATTATTATTATTATTATTATTATTTATTATTATTATTATTATTATTATTATTATTATTATTGTTATAATGACACCAGATTTTGAGGGGGTATGTTCACTTGGCTGAGATTTTCGTCGCGTTGCGGTCTCTTTCCCTTACCCCAGTGACAGCTAAGGACAATACTGCAGTTCTGTATCCTTCTCTTAGCACTTCTGCTGTTCACCTTCTACAGCTAGCACTTAGGCTGGAGATATGGTTATTTTTGCTAAGTTTAGTGGATAGGGTGCACTAATCATCAAAATAACTTAGGAGAACCCCCTAGTAATAAAAGAGCGATCGGAAAATGCATTTATGAGCAAAAGAAATTTGTCTTGAAATAGCCCGAATAAATAGGAATGAAGTGCATAGGACAAAGTGATAAAGTGCCCTCCGTGCCGAACTATCCGTAAAGTCCCAGTAGCGATGAGGTTAATGAATGCTGTATCTGACCTTTACAGTTCGAAAAGTTTCTTTAAAGTTAAAGATAATTGCCTTGAAGGAGAAAAAATAATGAGATTAAGGTAGATATGGAGTGGTGAAGTGGCGAAGTGTCCATGGGGCCGGGTTAGTCAATGTTCATCGTGGCGGGGAAAGCCAAACATTGCCCTCAGGTCTTTGTTGACATGTGACGTCATCGGTAGACATCTTTGTTCTCGTGGTCTTGCTGCAGGATTTTTTTGTTTTACTTATTTATTCGGTGTGTGTGCGTTACCTTCAGTCTTTACACCTCTTGTAATGTGGCTTCCTGGCAAGGATTAACCCTTAAATCAAGTGAAATGTGTTGCTGTTTCTTCTTGCTACCTCCAGACAATATTTTTCATCTAAGGGGAGGCCATTTGTGGCGAAGGGGTTAATAGAGGTTGTATCTAACCTCTCCAGTTCGAAAAGTTTCTCCTAGGTTGAATACAAGACACTGAAAGTACCGGTATATATGAAGAATTTTGATAATGACATACTCGGGCAGTGGTGGCGGTAGTGGTAGTGTAGTACTATAGTACGGTAGTAGTAGTAGTAGAAGTAGTAGTAGTCAGTAAGAGCAGTAGTAGTAGTAGTTGCAACCCCAGGCTCATCTGAAAGTGAACCCAGTGGACTGCAAGATGAAGTTACTTCCCCTCTCCGGTAGGCCACCATCTTCCTTTTGGAGGATACGGAGAGACTTGAGGGACATTTGTATAACCAGACAGTTGAGCCGCCTGGTTATATCGGTGCCACCACATGAAGGCGTCCATCTTCAGCCCCACGTACCCGGACAGAATGGACTGATATCATGGCTCAGGAATTTAACATATCATGCTTACCATCGCCCTCGGGTCTCTGTTGACATGTGACGTCATCGGTAGACAGTTTTGTTTTCCTGTTCTTCCTACAGGATTTTTTGTCGATATGTGTGCATTAGCCTGCCGTCAGTCCTGGCACCGCTGGTAGTCGTGTTACTTCCTGGTGGGGATTAACTTTTCACCTCGATGTGGCTTTCCCAGGCAGAATAAAATCGTCTGATTGCAACCAGAATGAAATTGGAAGCGTATAATTGACATACAAATTAAAAATAAATGCAGAAATAATGAAAAATAAAATAATGTATCGTGATTAATATACTGAAAATCGAGCTTATCTAAACTGAAGAAGGCTCGGCTGCACATCACTTGAAATGATAAAAGCTTAAAATTAATGATAAGTAGAACGCCCAGTAAATTTACCCACGTGAAACAATGATATCAGCACGGTGAGAGTACAGTAATTAGTGGTACCCCTTCTCTCCGATTATGTCATTATTTTTATTCTTGCCGCCTTTGAACAATTGTATAGCTCAGACTTTTTCCAAGTCGTGGGTAAATTAACAACTTTGTTTTACCACAGTACTCTCCCAGGTTGAGTGAAATCGTGTGGTGGCAGCAAGGATACCTACCGGGTATAGCAAATGTGTCAATGGATGGAAGGGCTTAATTGACCAGGTGCCACTGATGGGCGACAGTGGCCTCAAGAATATCAACATCGATCATTTTCGACGTGTTAGCACAAATGGCTCTTAAAATTTTAAAATATCTTATGAAAATGGCTCTGATGATACAAGTATCAAGTACTTGCTGAACAATTTCATGCTTCCATTTTGCCATATATATATATATATATATATATATATATATATATATATATATATATATATATATATATATATATATATATATATATATATATATATATATATATATATATATATATATATATATATATATATATATCTTGCCAGACGCCAAAATCCCTTAAGGGGTGGCCATTTGACTTTGAGTTATTTGTTTTACGGGAAGGGGCACTAACTCTCCACCAACCCACTTGCTGACACATAGGGAGCACGTATGGTTTGGTTATATGGTTACCACCCAGTGTTGTAAATGGTTTCTTGGCTTACAGGAAACAATTTGGCTTGTCACTCAATGTAAAGTCACGTGTAAAGGAAAGAAAAGCAATAAGAAGTGACAGGAAAGATGGGAGAAATAGTTAGAGAGGAGGACAGGCACAGAAAAAGAATGATAAAGGCTAAGGAAGAAGTAGGTAGCACATCAAGTGAGTGGATGATGGTCATATATATATATATATATATATATATATATATATATATATATATATATATATATATATATATAATATACTGTATATGGAGTTAGCTAAAGTATAATGAGAATGATGTAATGGTGATGAAGAGTTAATGTATTTCTTTGTATGCTCTCATCATACTTTCATCTCCCTTGAGTTCCGTGAACAATTATGCATTCCCTGTTGTAATATAATTAAGTGACGATGTGCGCGAGCTGGACACAAATTTGCCCTTGTATGACAAGACCTGGTAGTCCTATTGGCCTTGTCTATTTCATTCCAGCTAAACCCACACGTCTATACCCGGCCGAGAGTGAGTCATAGGAGCCGGAGAGAAATTAAAACCGTCACCATTACTCCTTTCATGATAATACAACTCAGGCAATCCATTATAGCTAGCAATGGACGATTTTATGCAGCTGAGTGAGTAATGGGAGTCAACAAAACGGAGTGCCACGGAAAGAAGGAAAGATAATTGGGCATACTGTGCACCGTTGCCATTCACACTGTTCACCGTAGTAGCTATGTTGTGTAGTGGTAAAGGTGTAGGATGAGTGGCAGTGTAGTGGTTGATGATGCACGTGTGCACAGTAATTATGTGGGTTGCATTCCATGGTCGGTTGCCTGAACTGGCCAAGCACGCGGTAGAGAGAGAGAGAGAGAGAGAGAGAGAGAGAGAGAAGAAAGTTAGAGGAAGAAAGTGAAGAGAGAGTTGGTGAGTGAACAGGAGGAAGGTAGTAAGAGAGGTGGAGAAAATTGGAAAAGATTGGGAAGGAAGGTAAAGCGGGTGAAAAGGAAAGGCGAGAGAGACGGGGACGAAAGGTAGAGAGGGGGAGAAAGAGAAAGGAGGGGGAGGGAAGTAGAAAGAGGAAGGAGGGGGGAGGGAAGTAGTATGAAAAAGAGGGGATATTGGCATGGGGGGGAGTACAGGTCCTTGCTTAGCTTGGCCACTTTCTCTTCCAAGGTTGTTAGGGTACTTGTGCTGGTGTACTGCTGTGTTTTAATATCTCGTTCTTCCTGCGGCCACACCATTCTATGCATCTCAGGAAAGACTCCATCGCGAAGGGGACAGAAGTGACCTCCTTTAACTGCTTCAGATTATTAGGTCTGTTACTTTCCCATACTAAAAAATTCTTCGCGTTTACCATCCATCATGTTCCTTCATTTCTTGTTTGTCTCGCCAGCACAACAGGCCTTATTTAACCATCAGACAAAACTGTGGAGGACTCGCCTGGTCTTGTAGCCTCACTAACACCTTTGATATCTCACTTTGCGTCTGCCAGTTTTTCAAGATGAGGTACCAAGTTATCGTCACTGTGGCTTATTTGATTTAACTAGGCGGAGATTTCGTCCTTTTGCAGCTTATTTCTTGCAGTTCAATGGCAGAATAACACAGTACTACGGCTGAACATCCATTCCTCAGCTCTTCTTCATGACTGGCAACATACTCTAGTGTTAATCTCTTGTTACTGCTCAGCATTGAGTATGGAGTGATGACAGTTTTCGCCCAGTTAAAGTGAACAGAGTACAGTAATGGGCAGGACGTTACCTTATGTCCTCAGGTTAAATTTCCAAAGTCGGCTAGACTGTGAAAACCGCAGATTTTTATCACCCCTTGCTCAGGAACACATCTGACCTGAGCCCTCTTTAGTTGTTGCATCGTTGCTGGGGACTGGGGGCCATGGTGTGATAGAAGTTGTCATAATTGTTTAGAGAGAGGGTTGAATTCAGGCGATTACTGCGAGGGAAACCTTTTATGCCTCATCTAATACTAAACCTGCCTCGTATGGTTGTACCTGTAGTGTTGTGCTCATAATTATATAGTCGTTCTGATACATACACACAAACGTCGCCACTACTACACTTTGACTTTTGTATGCATTACTCTCACTACTTCGCCAGCTTGGGGATGGGTTGTTTCTCGCTATCATTCTTCCTCTGAGAAATATAACTGGCCCTACGATACAATGGAGCTTTATGGACTGTTGCACTAGCAAAAACGTCTCTCTCTCTCTCTCTCTCTCTCTCTCTCTCTCTCTCTCTCTCTCTCTCTCTCAAGATTAAAACTGCGCCCCTGTTTTTGTCAGGAGCTTCAGCTGAATGTTTTTATTTCATTTTTTGGTAAGAGTTTTTGCACTAAGGATGTGAAGATTCAATTAACCTGCTTTTTTTTTTTCTTCTTCTTTTTTTTTTACGTGCGATGTTCATGCAGGAAAAGAAATGGGGAAAAGAAGGAAGACGTTGGCGATTTCCTTGTTCAAATTTAAGAATGTTTTTTGAATTTTTCTTTCCTTTGACCTTCTTATTTTCACACCTCTTCCGCTGCTCCTTTCTATTCTCTTTACATTAGCCGTGTGGGGTGTGTTTGTATCCTTGACGGTGTGTGTGTGTGTGTGTGTGTGTGTGTGTGTGTGTGTGTGTGTGTGGAGAGTAAGTTACACAGATAAACAGACCTTCTGTTCCTTACTAGGTTGTCCGGCCTTCACACTAACAGGGACTCACTCTCTATTGACAGACGTTAAGATACTACTAATTATGTGTAAAATGACGTGTAGTGCTGCTAATTTTGCGTTTTTATTATATATACTACGTGTCAAATGGGGTTGGTGGAGGATTAGTGCCCCTCCCTGTAAAACAATTAACTCTAAGCCCTTGGCCACGCCGTCTGGGATACATGGCGTCTGGCAATGAATGAATGATGAATATATATATATATATATATATATATATATATATATATATATATATATATATATATATATTAGTATTTTCTTGTGGAAAAGAGAGTCAGAATGATTATTGTGCTTTAAGGTACAATGATGGCACTGGAACAAAACTGTATTTAATCTATTAGCAGCCTAGCATATTTTTTTTACATGAGAGAGAGAGAGAGAGAGAGAGAGAGAGAGAGAGAAACTATCTACTGCAGAAAACCCGGGATTGTCAAAGCACATTTTCCCAGACTTAAATCTCGTTTCTTTTTATCTTAATTTCTACAGCATCCTAACATAAGCAGAGTAGAGTGACTGTCGACCTGAAGAATACTAGAAAACAAAATAATTCAGTATATTATCTGAGTGCTGTGGAGGCTTGTTTAGGAGAAAATTTGGTTTAGGTTCTGTATCAGTACTTCCCATCTTTATCAGTACTTCCCATGCTGTAGATGATCCATTGCGACTAGTGGAAATACTGGATGGGAGAGAGAGAGAGAGAGAGAGAGAGAGAGAGAGAGAACGAACGAACCCAGACTCTCTGAAGATTAATTCTATATCGCTCGAAAATAAAATCAAGAATTCAAGCTCTAACCGCGTCTGTCTCTCCCAGCCAATATTTCCTTCCCGTGGTGTTTATCAAGAACTCACTGTCCCTTTCACCGCAGAGATAAGAGTTCTAGAGCATTATTCATACAAAATTTTAACCGTTTCTGTTGATAAGCAAGTCTGCACAACAGTTAAAATTATTGTCAAGAATGGTTGCTTTGATCTTAGTTGCGTCTGTAATATCCGCCTTTAGTTGTTAAATAATGGGTAACAGTGAAGACAAGAACGTATTGAGGCAAATACACAGTTGAAGCTAGAGAGAGTTTAAGAATATGCCCACAGTTATCAGTCGTGTAAATCGTCTGGAAAGTGGGCTAGTGGTTCAGTAAATCTATCTTCCGTCATCAGGAGTATGGGGTTGGCGCCAGGTAAAGGTTCAGGACGCTGTGGATAAGAGCTGAAAGTCGCACCATATTTTGTAGTAATTTTCGTCTCTCAACTAAGGGCATCATGTTACAGTAAGAACAAGAGTTGACACTAAAAGATTTCGTGCTCTTTTCTTCTCAGTGCTGATATAAGGATTACTCTCTTTCCTCTCTAACTTGGCGTGAAATTGCCATCTCTCCAGTGCTGAGTTGTAACAGTAGATTAACACTAAAATATGATGCTAGTCACGAGTAACTGCTGTGTGAGAGTGGAGAACCGTAGCATTGTCTTTTTGTCACTGAATAACGTCAACAGATCTACAGGAGGACGAAAAACATGCAAACTAGTGTTATGATAAGGAAATGATCACAGAATGGATAGGGAGTCACCGTCAGAGCCTCCACATCTCTGACCTAAACCATTCTCTTTCTGGTCAGTCTAAAGATTAATAAGAGAGGCCGTGTGAAGCCTTTAATTCTTGGTATTGTTTTGCAGTGTCGTCGTTGTCGTTGTTGTCGTGTCGTCGCCGCTATTTTTATTTGTCACATGTGGATGGAGTCAGACATTCTTTTCATCCTGTTTTGGTCAGGTAATGGCTTCCCACAGCCTCACTGATGTTTGGCTTTCAGTGACGTTGTTCCCTTGAGTCTTGTGACATATACTGAAATGTAAATAACACACACACACACACACACACACACACACACACACAATCCCGCTTGCAGGATCAGTGAAAGGAATGGAAGTTAGGATAGATGGTGAAAATGTTCCCCAGTACATCAAGATTTGTAATGAAGTATGTACACTAAGTAGAAATCAGTGTGCCAGGGGGCTTAAAAAGGCCAATAATGGGGCAAGAACAGCTAGTTCTGTGAAAGATATAAGTTACCCAGACATAGCAAAGAAAATGGCGAACGCACGCAAAGCAATAACTAAACAAAGCAAACAAAATTGTGGCAGTAGTATTAAAACATTGTACAGGAAGACGTTAGCAGGACTGTTATGCATGGTGGTTGCCTTTTAAACACTCATAAGAATATGCAATAGTTAGATTGAATTCCCTTTTCCATAGTTCAGTCAGTAGGCCCAGATCCAGCACTTTGGAAAAGAGGACGGGGGCGTGATTCTTTAGGAAGGTATAAGTTTTCATTCTTGCTGATACATTACCAAATTTCTTGTTTCATTGGAATGAATCCATGATGACATTTATGCAAGATATTTATTGTATATATTTGGGATAATAACAATGTTCTTTTGTTATATAATATATAATCACTGGTATGCCAAAAGGGGGGGCATACGACCCCCGGTAACTCCGTGCTTGGACAGCAGCGAGGCAGAAAGGTAAAACTTATGTAATTTACATCGTATCTCAGTAATAATGTTAAAACTTGGGAGTTTATCCATACATTCGCGCTTTTATTTTTAATAATACGGCTCTCACCATTTTTACAACTCCCTAATCTCATACTGCGCTTGAATTAAATGGTTGATATATATATATATATATATATATATATATATATATATATATATATATATATATATATATATATATATAGTGACAAATTGATGGATCCATGCAATTAAGCACATAGCATAAATATATTACAATGCTCATATCTGAGAACATGGCAGTGGGGTAAGCATCCTGGATTATGGCCGTACTGAAAATTAATTACTCGAAGGTGCAGGCAGTCCCTTAATTTGTGACGGTCAATTTTAAAACACTTGTGAGGATGGAAAATTACTAGATTGCATTACAAGCAACATAACCGGATCAGCGTAAAGGGAAGACTTCTTCAATTTTCCATCATGTGTTTTAGTTATAGTGTCAGAAACTGGGAGTTTGACATTACCACCGTTAACGCCGTCAGACTACTGTATGACTTTTTTTTTTCCTACTATCTCCAGACGATTTTGTTCAGCTTTAGGATAGACTTTTGAAACTGATGAGGTTAGATACACCTTCATTAACTCCATTATTACGAGAGACTCATCCTACTTTGAATAAGGTCGTTAAAAAGGGTCTACTACAAAAATAATTAAATAAATAAAAAGTCACTGGATTCAAGGGATGACCAGTTTTCCTCGGTTTCACACTTAAGTATAGTAAAAACTTTAATATTTAGGTGATCTTAATCTGTTTTGAAGCCACTAGCTTTTCTTGTGATCATGAGTATCCTAGAAATATGTCGACATTCAAAGAATTGTGCTGGAAATGTGCTAAATAATTTGAATTGCCAACTTTAATAATGAATCTCTGAAAACTGCGATAGTCCTTAATTTGACGTCATAGATGGCACTTGATGTAGTGCTACCTACCTCCTCCTGCACCATTATCACTTTTTCTGTCTGCCCGCTCTCTCTTCCTATTTCTTCCGTCTTTCATGTCACTTTTTATTACTCTTCATTTCTTTTCTGGTGCCTTCACATTGAGTGACAAGCCAAATGGTTTCCTGTAAGCCAGGAAACCATATACAACGCTGGGTGGTAACCATATAATTAACCCATACGTGTTTCCTACTTGTCAACAAGTGGGTTGGTGGAGGGTTAGTGCCCCTTCCCGTAAAACAACTAACTCAGAGACAAACGGCCTCCCATTACGGGATTATGGCGTCTGGCTATAGATATATGGATAGATGGCACATACGTTGACCCTGTGAGTCCCCCCCCCCCTTCCCCGACCAAAACCTGGCCGTAATTCAGGGTCATTATTGAGAGAAACTAGTGTAAGTAAAAATATCGTGACTAACTTTGACAATAATCTGTATCGGGCGGTGAGCCCGTTATGGCAAGCGTTGAAAATTAGGATGATACCCAACTTTGTTCAAGATTAGTTAAGGCCACTGTCGAGGTAGCCTGTTTGGCCGATCTTGAGTTCTTGTGATATCTCCATGTTCTAGACACACAGCACGTTGCCTGGTATGGCTACCCAAGTGAAATATATCCTGCTTTAGTGAAGTAGCCTGTGTAGTACAATGAAACCTGTTTAGTGTACGTCGATAGGATGATATGGTTAATACAGTACAGTATGGCATGATGAAGCATGTAAAGCCCAGCACTTTTTGTTAGGTGACACTCCCTTGGAACTCAGCATAATGATTATTTTTATTTTTATTTTTAAGTCTTGTGATAACTCGTGTCTAGATCACCCATTGTTGTACTAAGTACACTTTGTCTTCTGAAAGACTTCACCGAATAATTCAGGTGTAAAACCGATAAGTGTAGCTCATAATCTGTTTTAGAAAGCTTTGTGGTAGTGTACGGCAGTGTATTTAGTAGTTCAAGGGGGCCGGTCGTTCCTGCAGCTCCCCTCCCCTCCACTCATCCACTTGGGTACGGGTGTGGGACAGGAACTGAAGTACATGAATGAGTGGGTGTCCCTGAGTACCAGTGTCCGGGATCCTCCCCCTCATGGCCACGGAGGATTGACCAATATTTGACGGGGAAACTGAGTGAGGGGAGGGTGAAGGAAAAAGGTCAGTGGAGTGGGGAAAGGTTGTCTTGACTTTTAGTGTAGATTACGCCATTAACTGTTATTTTATATTGCTTTTTTCCCTTTTTATACTTTTTCCTTTGTATTATTGATGGTGCTATTTTATGCTGATTTGTTGACACCTGTTATCGGTAGTTATCATCTTCATCCATTGGTTTTCATTTCGACATAGCTAATGACATAAGAACTTTTAGGTTACTGCTGGAATGATGACTTTTGTACACATTAGGTTAGTTAGCAGGGTAACGTTAGTAGCCAAATAGCGCTTCATCAACTTAACTCTTACGAGGAACAAACCTAGCTGGTATCACGTATCGAAGTTTACCCAGTTAGAGAGAAATAAATAGGCATAATAACGTGCAGTTGATGCAGTTAGGCTGAGTTTAATATACGGCAAAGTTAGGTGAGTGTAATGAATTTTGCTTTATTTTCGCCACTGTCATTGCGAGGGGGCGTAGTTTTGAAGGCATTTAACCACTGGATAAAGATCATCTCCTTATCAGTTAACTGTTATCAGAAATTGTTTTGTTTATCGTTTTTCTATTATTATTTTGATATTCACTAGAATGAATTTAAGGTATTTGATAACTGTATAAGATAAATTTATAAACAATCTTGTATATATAGAACAGGATCTCACTGACGAGGGAGCGGAGGGGAGACTGCCTCAAGAAATTATTATTATTATTTTTTTTCTGAAGTACCGGTATATCTGTTGCGTTTCCGGCTTTGGTCGATAAGGTTACATATCCGAGCGGTTGTTAAGGTTTGTTGTTCACGTAATGCCACTTGGAGGGAGCAACTGATTACCAGCCTTAACTGTGTGGACTCAGTAGCCCTGCCCCCGGGTCCATACCCTCCTAATGGGGCAATAAGGGATACATTGATGGATGGATGAATGGATAGATGGATAGATGGATAGATGGATGGATTGGTGGATAGATGGAAATCTCTTGGAAACTGATTTAGAATTATTCAGCAAGAAAATACGGTGCATAAAGTTAAAGAAACTGTTAACTCCTTCAGTCAAATCACGAATTTTATTGCTTTATTCAGGCCGTCCCATAGCGATTTTACTAAGCTCGGGAAGTACTTATAATGATGAAGGGGGTAATGGAAGCTACATGAAAACCTTCAACATAAATTATAGTCTCTACGAAGCTGAGAAAAGCTGGCGGAAAGAATAAATTACAGAAAGCCGTACTCAGGCTGATGGAGTTCAAGGAAGTGTATATGTTCCAAGGATGGATTCAAGATTCTGTAAAGGGAGGGGAGGGATTTTTTTGCCTCTTTCTTTTTTTTTTTTTTCTTTTTATGCGCATGACTGGGTAAAGGCTCAGCAGTCATTCCCCGAGGCCCAGTATTCGTTGGTAGCACACACCTCCACACGTAGTCAATAGAGGAAATGTTCGCTGCCCTTTCCCTTCACTGGAGATTCTGTATCGTTTTATTTAATGCTTCGTGGCGTAAAAAATGTATGATTATGTGCATGATATATAGATTTACGAATATTACACACGATTATCCACTCAGCCTGACCTAAAATTGCCATCACTCCATCTTGAACGCAGAGTTAAATCCGTAGCCTAACATTAGAATATGCCGGCAGTCGTGAAGAAGTAGAGCCATAGTACTGTCTTTTTTTCTGCCAAGCTGCATAAAATAGGATGCAAAACGACTGAAAGCTGGACCAGGTTAGGATAAAAGGACTATAGTTATGTGTTCTTGCCCCACCTCCACCCCATTGCCAACGATGTGAGGGTACAATATATAAACTTGGGGTGTGATTATCAAAGGTGTTTACGATGGATTTCCTGTCGTATTTCAGACTGGTTTTTGCAAGATAGTCAACGATATTAGAATTTTTCCCTGTCTTGCGTTCTTTCGGGAAAAAAAAAAATCCTGGTTACAAGAAGAAAACTGTCATAGATGTTGTTGTGGATGAAGAGAGAGAGAGAGAGAGAGAACTGTAGAAACTTCCCATGTCTCCAGTTCTCCCTGCAAATAAATACATAAAATAATATAATGGTTTCGACAAGCATTCGATCGTCTATGTCAGAATCCCAACCCTGATCTGCACAGGTACAAATGTTAGTTATTTTTCTTTAACGTGATGGAGATTTTCACCTTTTCGCTTCCCTTAACTTCATGGCAAAACAAGGCAGCACATCCTTTCTTCAGTATTTCTTCGTGTATATACATTTTTTCACCTTAACCTGGCCCAGATTTTCGTCGTGTTGGAGCTTTTTATTCACGTAACTCTGGCATAATTAGAAAATACTGCCCTTTCCGTAGCACTTTTTCGTGACGAGCATCAAATTCCAGTGTTGATGTATCGTCACTGCTGGTCATTCAAGATAGTATGATGACATTTTTAGGCCAAGTTAAAGTAAAAGGATATAGTATCACATGCCCCTATGCAGCTGTTTAAGGAGCACACTTTTGAATAAGATTTATTGCAAGTTTTATGTCTGTTACATCTTTCGGATTGTGTGTATGTGCGTAATTCACCGGGTCGGTCAGCATCACTTGATGGTCGTGATCGTCAGCTTTTTACCCTCCCAGAAGGGAGCTGAGAGCTCATATAGTCCGATCTAAGGGCAAGGCTGTGACCTTCATACACGCATACACCCATCCCCTTGCTCAAGGGGGACAGTAACCACCCACTTCGTCAGTGAAACTTTTCGCAACCTGAGCGAGGCGCGAACTCCCGTCCACCAGTTGGCAAGCGAGAACGTTACCACTGCACCAGCGAGCGGTGTGTGTGTGTGTGTGTGTGTGTGTGAATGATGTATTTGTGTAGGTGTGTGTGTGTGTGTGTGTGTGTGTGTGTGTGTGTGTGTGTGTTGGGGGGGTGGGTGTTAATTACAGTATACAGTGATATACTGAGGTGTGTGTGTGTGTGTGTGTGAGGGGGGAGGTGGTTGCCGCGTTAATGGTGTTGCATTTGTGTGTGTGTGTGTGTGTGTGTGTGTGTGTGTGTGTGTGTGTGTGTTGGTGTTAATAACAGTATACGAATATAGTGGTATAGGTGTGTGTGTGTGTGTGTGTGTGTGTGTGTGTGTGTGTGTGTGTGTGTGTGTGTGTGTCAGAGAGAGAGAGGGGGGGGTGAGTGTTGCGCAAGTGGCAATCTTCTCTCACCACACCTGAAGATTCTCACAGGTAAATAGCCTTAATTGGAACTTCTATGGATTGTGTGTTTGTGTGTTTTTTGCTAAAGTGGTTGATAAGTGTTTTTTGTAAATGATTGTTTTCTTCTGCATCCCAAGAGTGCATTTCTGTTTACGATTATTTTTTTATTTAATACGACGTGAATGTTCATATTTTGTGGTGTTTATGAATTGTACTTTTTTGCTTTGCGTTTTTAAAAGATGGAGGATTAAGAAAGGTAACTTTAGAACTGAGGATTTACAATGGAAGAAAGATTTAGAGTCGAGGAAAGCTGGATTAGTCTGCGGTATCTCAGAGGTATGCGATTTTTTAGAGAAGAGAGCAGAAAAGGGGTAAGAAAGTACTGGCCCTTCACTGCCAGGACGTTTATTTCTCCCTGTCATATCATACATATTAGCGAAGACTTTTTGAACTGCAGGGATCAGAGATAGCCTTCATGTACCTCTTCACTGCCAGATGTTTTCCCCAAGGTAGAGAGGGACTCCTTCATGTGGTGGCACTGATACGATATAACCAAGCGGCTTCACTGCCTGGTTATACTCGTACAAACATCACTCAGACTCTTCCATCTCCCCCCCCAAAATGGATGGTGGACTGTATAGGGGCAGCTTAAGCCTGCACTCCACCGAGTTCACATTCCAGATGAACTTGGGGCTACACCACCAATAAAACAAGTTAAATGCACTCATCAGGTGGTTGAAAGAAAATAGGTTTTAAAAAAGGCTTTGTTACGACATCTCTTCAGTCCGAGTACTTCTATATTCAATTCACTTTATGTAGGCGTAAAAAATTGCCATATCCAACTTGAGTGCTAAGCTACAACACGAGAATAAATTTAGAATATGATGCAAGACACGAAGTAGTGCTATGGAAAGGCTGTAGAGTCATAATATTGTCTTGGTCTGTTATTGAAGTACGGTAAGAGAAATAGGCTGCTCAAGGACGAAAATATCGGCCAAGTTAAAATGAACGTACTATAGAGAGAGAATGAAAGTCGTGGATCATTTACCAAATAAAACAAGGCGTCCTCAGGCTGAGGGGGTTAAAGAAGTGAAGGTTGTAGGGAGGAAGAGACGGATTGATGATTAATACGCAGTTGCTACCCTATCGTTGAGTTGATAGATTACATTATTATTATTGTTGTTGATGTTTGTTGTTAGCCTACTTCAGACGTCTCTCTCTCTCTCTCTCTCTCTCTCTCTCTCTCTCTCTCTCGTGTGTGTGTGTGTGTGTGTGTGTGTGTGTGCACATTCTTAGATTTTTATCTCCGCCAACGAGTTGGAGGAGGTTAAGTATTCACCCACGTTTGTTTGTCTGTCTGTTTGTCCAGACGATATCTTCAAAAGTTCTCTGTGAATTTCATTGAAATTTTGTGGACGGGTGGGCCATTGGCCAAGGAAGAAGCAAATAAATTTGGGGTCGGATCCGAAGTATCCCAAACAATATTTCCAAAAGTTATCTGTGAATTTCAATGAAATTTGGTGGAAAGGTGGGCCATGGGCCAAGAAAGAGTAGATTAAATTTGGGCGCGGATCCGGATTCGGATTCTTTTTAATGGCAGTGGCATTGGTCGAGGTATGCTCTCTCCGAATGCTTTCTTGTTTTAGGTCTGTGAAAGAAATAGAGAACAAAATTTTTAATGGAAAAGACTAGAAATAGGGATGGTGCAAGGGGAAAAAAACCAATGAAACTCTGAAAATTGAAGGGAATTTAAGGGAAACCTAAGTAAAATAATTCCTAATGATAATGAGACCAGAAGTGAACAAAGCAAAAATAAAGTAAAAGGATCCGTCTGTCTGCATCTATCTATCTATCTATCTATCCATCTGTATCTAGCTGTTTATCTATCTTTCTGTTTATCTATCGCTATCTCTATCATCGTGTAATGTACCTATGTAGCTGTCGCCTTCTTTCACAAACAAACACTAGCGGTGCACACCCTGGAAATCACCTATCATCTTATGTAACACACAAGCTCCTGTGACTCACTCAGCTAAATCAAATCGTTTGCTAGTTATAGGAAAACAATACGTGAGTTGTCCCGAAAGTGAGAGGGTTTATGGCACCAATAATAACACTCAGGCTGCTATGACACACGGCAAAAAAAAAAAAAAAAAAAAAAAAAAAAAATCGTTTGGCGTTAGCAAGAAAAGAACATAAAGTAGAGTTGTCCTGCAAGTGAAGGAGCTAACCCTTTCACTACAATGACATTTTCTGTAAGTTATTCCTGTTACCTCCAGACGATTTTGTTAAGCTTCGGAGAGATTATTTGTATTATAATGGTAGTAACAGCTACCCTTCAGCAGTTCATCGTCCTCCTTTTGGTGGATAGGGTCGTATGCATAACCAGGCAACGGAGCCCCCTCGTCATATCGATGCCACCACGTGAAGGCGTCCCTCTTCAGCGCCTGTGTGTAGTGTTTGTGTCAGAAAGTCGCCATCAACCCCTGGGCAGCTAATCTCCTCCGAAGCTGAATAAAATCGCTTAAAGCTGTAAGAATAAACCTAACAGTGCGTGACGTTAGGGAAGGGTTGGTTAATTAAAATCCCCATACTGTTTAACAACCAAGAAGAGCATTCGGCTGACGGAAGTGACTCGGGTTAACTTCTTGAACTGAGATGATTTTTTCGTTTATTCCTGTTAACCTTCCGAAGATTTTATTAGCCCTGGAGGAACGCTTCGAATGGGAGTGATGTCGATTTTTTTTTTTTAAATTCCAAGTGATGTACTGTAAGATATGTAAGTTACTTTCTATAACTTTCATTAGCCATTCCACTCTCTTTTTCTAGGTTGAAAATAAAATTGTCTGGTGGTGAAGCGATTAAACAGAGAATGTAAAATCTGAAATCCCCACGCCATAAGAAAACCAAGAACTGATTTCGGTTAACGGAAGAGACTCGGCTTAGAGTTGAAATACTGACCTTCAAATGCCAGGCCGAGGAAGTGTGCGGGGCCGAAAGAGGTGGGAGTAGAAGGTGGGGTAAGGAGGAGAACTGGGGGTATGACGTGGGAGAGGATGTGATGAAGGGATGTTGGACGTGGTTATATTTCACTGAGAGAGAGAGAGAGTGAGAGAGAGAGAGAGAGAGAGAGAGAGAGAGAGAGAGAGAGAGAGCTGTGGGTGTGGTAGTGGGGATGTGATGTGTTGGGGAGGTATGGAGGGGGTATGATGATGGGGAAGGATATGATGATGGGGTATGAGACTGGCTTATCTTTGCCTACGATCATTCAGGTGTGTGTGTGTGTGTGTGTGTGTGTGTGTGTGTGTGTGTGTGTGTGTGTGTGTGTGTGTGTGTGTGTTCTCCCAGGCACCCACACACAATGACACCCACCCACACTGTTTAAATACGGTAATATCACAAGGACTGGTTTCCCCTGTTATGTGAAGCGTGTAAATCCCTTGAATGGCATTGGATTCCTTTGTTTATATTAGTTTTAAGCCATTTGTGTGTGTATTTTCATCTCACACACACACACACACACACACACACACACACACACACACACACACACACACACACACACGTTTCCCCGTTATGTTTAGTGTGTTTTCCCCAGATCGACACTTTATTCCCCTTTGTGTTCATTTATTCATTTGTTATTTATGTCCTTTGTTCCATTAGCCTTGACTTATAATAGGTCTTGAGGCTTTGTGGAGAGATTTTTTTTTTATTATTATTATTGTTGGGGTACGACCTTTATTTACGTGATGATATTATTGACATTGTTTCTGTGATTATTATTATTATTATTATTATTATTATTATTATTATTATTAGTAGTAGTAGTAGTAGTAATCATCATCATCATCATCATCTCACGCCCTCAAACATTGTCACACCATACATACCAAAACACACGCTACCACATTCCAAATTATTATTATTTTTATTATTATTATTGTTATTATTATTATCCTTACTACTACTAGTACTACTATTACTAGTAGTAGTAGTAGTAGTAGTAATAGTACAAGGGTTGGGTTTCCTGTTTCGTTTCTTTTATAAAGGCACCAGCATCCTTGCATGGGTCGGCCTTGGTCACCAAATGGCGGCTGTCCATGCTGCTCGGTCTCTGGCAGGCTCCCTATTCAGTCCCTTCTCCCTGAGGTCACACTCTGACCTCGTCCCAGGTCTTTTTCGGTCTGCCTCTCGCAGCCCTATCCCCAGCGTTCACACTTCTCATTTTCTGCACCCAATTGTCATCCACCATCCTCTCCACATGCCCAGACCATCTCACTCCAACCTACCCCTTCTCATCACACCACCAGTACACTCCAGTCCCATCCCACCCTCAACTCTACTCTCGTAAACCTGGCCCCTCCAGGCCCCGCATTCAAGGACGCACTGCACATCCACCTGATCACTGACATTCCTGTATATGTTTTTTTTTCTTTCTTTTTTTTACGTGTCCGACTCTAGGCAAAGGCTTCAGGGCCTATTTCTCGGGGGCAGTTGCCTGTCCCAAGGCCCAGTAGTCTTTATTCACTTATACGTTGAACTTTTTTTTTTTTTTGTTACGTATTCCAACACAGACCTTGACTTGAAGATCAGGGGTGAGCAGTGAGTGGACATGATTTGCTTTTTATTTAATCTGCTTGAGTATTTCCTTTATATATCAGTGCAGTTATTATTATTATTATTATTATTATTATTATTATTATTATTGTTATTATTACGGTATCATCATCATTATCATCATCATCATCATCATCATCACCCACTCTTAAGTGAAAAAGGCAGGAATATGAGTGTATTTGATTGTCGTGTTTGTTGCTGGTGAAAAAATAGTGTTGCGTTGCTTGCGTGGGTTAAAATGCCAATGTGTGTGGTGTAGGGAGCTGCCCATCCCCCCCTGCCCAACATCCTTGTGGTAGTGCTTAGAAATGCCAACTCTACCGCCCAGCACTTGTTTCGCGTCCAGCCTCGAACTGTAATGTAATGAGGAGGAGGAGAAGAAGAAGAAGCAGAAGAAAATATAGTAATAATAATAATAATAATAATAATAATAATAATGCTCTCAGTCACTGGCCATTAAGACAGGCAACCATTTTTTTATTTTTTTTGCCGTGTCCCCGTCATCCCCAAGTACACACAACCGTCAGTGTTAGAGCCAGGTCCCCAGATGTGCTACTGATTGAAGCAGGATAGAGAGGAAACGAGAAGGTGAGGGGTGGGGGTGGGGCGATAAAGGGGGGATTATGACCGAGATCTCTATCTTTATTTATTTTTTTATCCTCTGACTCGTTCTGAAAAAAATAACCCCTTCAGTACGATGACATCTGTATGTTTTAGTCTCGTTAACTCCAAGCAGTTTTATTCAATTTCATTACGCCTCTTGTAGTGAAGGGGTTACGTTATAAAAAAAAAAAATCATTCACAATAGCACAAATTCTCCCTCCTAAGCTGAATAAAGTATACAGTTATAATCCGCTCATCTCAAATTGACCCAGATTATGTGTTTTTTTGTAGCTTATTTTACGTAACTCAGTGTCAGAATAAGTGCTGTGGCGCTACATCCTTTCCATAACACTTCTTCGTGACAAGCACCATATTCCATTGTTCATCTCTTGCCACAACTCGGCATTCAAGGTGAAGAGATGGGAATTTTAGACCAGGTTGGAGTAAAAAGAGTATAGTAACAGTAAGACGTCATCGTAGTACAGTTGACCCGGGCTATGGATTCCCTCTCCACCCCCATCGTACAGTGTCGGTTAATAGTTCGTTTACAGTGATTCGAAACAGATCCATTATTAGAGAACGTACACCATTTCCTTTACACTGTTCGTGCTCTTCAGACGATTTTATTCAACTTAGGATGTAAATTTCGAACTTGGGGTGGTTGCATAAAATTAAAGCCTTCATTAACTGTTATACATTAGGGATTTTACCACGCTGAGTGAAATCGTCAGGCCCAAGCGAGAAAAAACAGCAAAAGGGCATCATTGTGTTGACGGGGACTGAGGCTTCCACGTATCTCTTCCTTAGCATATTCTCTTCACTTTAACTATACTCCTTTTACTAGGACCGAAATTACCAGGTTTCCGTCTTGAATGCTAAGTTAAAAAAGTAGATCAACACCAGAACATGATGCTAGTCACGAAGAAGTGCTGTGGAAAGTATGCATAGGCATAGTATTATCTTTCAGCAACTGACCCACGTGAAATAAGCTGCAAAAAAGACGAAAATCTGGGCCAGGGTAAGGTGAAAGAATTACAGGAGTCAAATTGTCATCTCCCCATCTTGACGTGAATGATTTATGCTTTATTTCTGGATGTGGCAAGTTATCATCTTCGTTATGTTATAATTTTGTACAAGTTATTTTTATTTTAATGGGCTGTGAATAACCTGCAGGAAAGTATTAAAGTGGAGTACGTATGATAAAGGAAAAAATACGACCTAAGATCACGCGAATACGGACTTAAATCCTATGAGGTATTGCTGAACCAGCCACTAATATTCATCTGTCCATCATCCAGTCCAGTAAAGCCCCATCAGGAGCGTATGGACCCGGGACTAGGCTGCTTGTATTCTAGACAATGGAGGAGAATGTGACCAATTGTTCGTCCCTGGACGGCACCACATCATCAGTAACCCCACCTATCCCTTGCAAGTACACTCTAATGGGCCACTAGCTCACCAGGCGCCTAAAGAAAGTGTACGAAGACTACGAATTATATGCACTACACAGTACACAGTGCGAAAGCCAACCCATGATCTCCCTGCATGTATCAGAGAACCAGTAATATTCTAGCGAACTGAAAAGTTTCGAGTCCTTCACTATACCCCGTTCACTTTAACTTATCGTAAATGTAGCCTTCTCACCATCTTAAATGCCGAGCTATAGCACAAGATTAGCATCAGAATATGGTGCCAGTCGCGGAAGGTGCTATGGGAAGGCTGTGGAGCCATAGTAGTCTTTTTCAACCACAGATCTACTCGAAATGAATTACACAGGGACAAAAATCTTTTCCCACTTGAAAGTCATGAACTATAGTTCCAATCCCAGACATGCAAAATCGTTCTTATACGTAACTATCGAGCTGCGAACAAGGAAATTACTACACATTTTAGTCGAAAAGTTATGAAACTTTTGCACGATATTTTGGAAAAAAAAAAAAAAAGAAAAAAAAGAAAAAAAAAAAAAGGTTTTGCTCCGACGATCGCATCACTGGGTTTCGAAAGTTGGTGTTCACTATCTCGTTTATGTCGAATCAATATTTCTGTTCGGCACAGACATGGGAAACACGAGTTGCGGAAACCTACACTTGGAACCTACTGCTGAGAGTGATCATTTGCGATTGGCGGTGGACTGATGAGTGTTTATTATTTACATTTTGTTCAGTTTTTAGTTTTTCCCTAGAACCCCACCCCCAAAAAAGAAGGAATCAAATATTACTGTAGTTTTTATTAGAGTATGAATTAATCGCTATTGGCAGTTTTCGGTCTTTCAGCCCAACTTTATTTTTTATTTTTTTCAGTTTTAAATAGCTAAGTGACAGTTTGACCTTGCACCCTAGTTATCCGGAAGTTTATTAGTCATTCATCGGCAAACACGAGTGAGGTTTGTGTGTTAATGAGTGGGATGGTGGTGTGAGGTGTTTCATATAAGGGAGTGTGGCGGGAAACTAACCTCAGTGTGTGTCTTGCTCAGGTGGCGGAAGGATGGTGGCTCGTCTCCTCGTACACCTCACCACATTCCTATCATCCATCGGCCTAGGTGAGTAACTAGTTATATATTTCTACATTTTTTTTTTTATTCCTCTCATATCGTAAATAGTTTGTCTAGTGAGTATTTCGAATAGAGTTCGCGTATGATGGTTAAAATTTTTTAACTCTTGTTCCTTCTGGAGTTCACTTCTTCAATTAATATTTCTTCCGCACCCCTTCCATCTTATGTCCGACCAGCTCATATTCTAAGTAGCTTCAGAGATTTCGTAACACATATCCCGTAGTAATTTATTCTGCACGTTTATTTTGCTGAAAACGATATTGAAGTGTTATATACCGTTTCGTTTCGTTTGTGAAGGCTCCGTCATGCTTTCAGACGTTGACAAAGGCTGACGCAGGCAAGTTGTTACATGGGAAGTACAGATGACAGAAGTCCTGTTGGCCCAGGATGGGTTTGTCTTGAGAGAGAGAGAGAGAGAGAGAGAGAGAGAGAGAGAGAGAGAGAGAGAGAGAGCTAATTCTACTAAAATCTATCCAACGTGTAAGGGAAAATGATAGAAAAGAGGAAGGCCTTTATTTAGGAAACAAAGCGATTACACCGCCAATATCTTGTATATTATAGATGCGAGATACGTCAGTATTAACACCATATAGATTGCATGCAAGAGAATATCAAGCTGAGATATGGATAATAAAGTAAGATAGGTTTCGAAACCACCACGGCCCGCATAGATTACGTTCCCAGGTTTCGAAACCACCACGACCCGCATAGAATACGTTTCCCAGCAGCAAGCCCAACTATTTCGGGCGTTTTCCTAAGGGCGCGGACGCATGTGATCTACGGGAGGAAACGCGGTATTGTTATTTTTAAGGATTGCCGGTCTTAGACTTCACGGAATAATTTTTTCGGAATGTTGTATAGCGGTAGTGTTATATTTTGAAATAGGACTCCGACGGAAGCCTACTTTCGGTTTACTCCAAACCTAAAATAATGCCTCTCTTATAACATTTCGAAAAACTGAATCAGTGAAATCTAAATCCGGCAGTCCGTAAAATCACAGTGCCTGAGGAAACGAGGCGTAGGATAATTGACTGCCTACTCAGTGGATTTTTTTTTTTTTTTTTTTTACCCGTGCCCCACCGAAACTTCTCCATTCTGTAGTAAATCTCCGTGCTCTCTTAATTTTTCGAGGACGGGCAGCCACTCCTATGGGTGGTTGGCGGTCAGGTGGTAGGGTAGTCAATTTCTGACTCAGAGTATGCGAGAGGGACCCCGGGATGAGACGCTGAACAGCTTGAAGATTTGAATTTAGCTATAATAATGTTTATAGAAAAAAAAATTAATGCAGTTATCATCACATGTCCGTAATGGGACAGCCATTGTATGTATTCAATACGGACGGTAGGTATTAGCACCGAAGTGTTGAGTGGGGTGTGGTGACAACTGGCATGCTTAGGAGGACTGCTGGGCCCCGGGGAATGAACTGTAGTCTATGGCCAGAGTTGCATCAGATTATTTATGTATTTCATATATTCTTAATTCATTTATTTCGTTGTTTGTGGATTTGCTTGTTTGTTTATACAGATTATGGTAATCTTCCATGTTAGAAGTGTAGGCCTATAATGGACAGTCTGGTGATTTGCGAAAATCTGCATTTTGTTAGCTATTAGTTTTGTAGTTACCATCAGGTGTAAGGACGCAGCCACCTCTGTATGGTGGTACATTTTTAGTACTGTATGTTGTTGTCATCTCCTTGCTGTCTCATGGTGATTTTTTCTTGCTGTCTCCAGCCGATTTTATTCTTTGCTACCTCCAGACGATTTTATTCATCTCAGGTTGGGACTTTCGTAGTGAAGGGGGATCGTCATCTTTAAACTAAAAAATCGTCTGGTGTTTCCATGAAAGGAGTAGTTATAAGGAATGGTCTAACCAAACGATTTTAATGAGCTTTATTGTGATGATGGATGAATGGGAATTTTTTTTTTCATATGTAGGGGTTAGACTTGTTCAGTTAACCCCTTCTTTTGCGAGAGCTCTCGTGGGTAATTAATTCGTCAGAAGACAGCAGGAATAAAATGTAAACAACGTCATCGCACAGGAGAGGTTAAGGTGAAGTGGATGAATTCTGAGTTCATGAAAATACTCGGTGGCTACCTCCTTTTTTCCTCAAGGTGGGAGAGTACATTTAAGGTACAGTGCTAATACTTATCACGTCTTGTTTTTATAGAGGATCTAGTTTATCCTGTACAGCCCAAGAACTCAAAATGTTTGTACCCAAGCTCGCGCAAAGCTGGTGTTAGGTCTTGAGCTGCGTGGGTGTAGGGAGGGTGGGTGTGCGTATGTGGGTGGGTGGGAGAGTGAGTGGGTGAGTGTGTACGTGTGGGTGAGAGGATGGGTGTGTGCGGGTGGGAGAGTGAGTGGGTGAGTGTGTACGTGTGGGTGAGAGGATGGGTGTGTGCGGGTGGGTGGGTGTGCTTGTGTGGGGTTTGGGGGTGGGTGTGTTGTGTTGTGGGGGTGAAAATGTTTTGATCTAGTTTTAACCACAGTGGTGAAAGTGTTGAGGATCAGGCAAAGAGTTAACCTGTCGTTTTTTTAGACTAAGAGTCTAGGACCTAGGTCATAGGGCACGGTCAACTTAGTGTTTTTTTTTTTTTTTTTTTTTTTTTTTGACAACTTTGTGGAAACGTCGAGGATAAAGAAAAATGTTCTGTTCTGCGAACAATCAAAGGCGGCGGTCACAGGGAAAGGTCATCTAAGTTTTGATGTAATAAGAACCCAACTTGGTTCAGTGGTTACGGGTCAAGCAGGAACGAAAGGATTAAATTTTCATTAGTCAAAGATCAAAGTCACAGGTAAAGGTCAGAGTTGGAGCCACGTATCTGGGTGAACAAAATAACTAAAACCATTTTGAGCCGATTTTGAATCATAATTGGTGGAAGAATTGAGGATTATTCAAGAAGTTTGCCTCTTCAAGGGCACATGGCAAGGCCTACTTAAAGTTTATACCAGATGTAGACTAAACACTTTGGAAAGGTTCAGGTTAAAACAAGGATAAAGAGATTCGACCTTGAGAGCAACCAGTCAAAAGTCAAGGTCACTAGGCACAGTCAGCTCAGTTTTTATTCGATTTGGATCAGAGATGATGGAAATGTTAAAGAATCGGAAGAATAAGGTTAGTTTATTTTAAGAGTAATCTGTCGTGGTCAAGGCCACAGAGAAAATTCAAATATTCGGCCCTCAGGCGGGTTGGTGGACATGGTGGTTGCACGCTGAGTGCTCCTTCTTGTTTTTTGCCACCTTCAGACTATATACAATAGTCAGCTGCTAAGGTGAGACTTCTGCACGGGAAAGTAAAGGCACGGCTTTAAGAAACTCCTTCGATATTGTGATGTACCGGTAGTTGGCTTAATAGTCATTTGGTGGGTGTGTGATTAGCAATGGACGTCAGGGTAGAGAAGGGGTTATCTTTCGTTGATACCTCACTTGGAACTCCTTTACGTAGGCTTTGTCTTTTATCATTATTTTTATTATTATTATTATTATTATTATTATTATTATTATTATTATTATCTTGCTGTCTGCATACTATTTAAGTTCAGGAGAGACTACAAACTAGAGGGGTTAGATATAGCCTTTATTAACCCGGCCACACAACATGGGGTCTCGCCTGAGCTGAATAAAATCGTCTAGTATCAGGAAGAAAAAAATATAAAATGCCTTCCTTGAGGTATAGGGCTTATCAGTAACCCTTATTACAGTTGTTCCCTTCAGTACGATGACTATTTTATTCTTGGCGGCAGCAGTTTTACGTTTTATGAGAGAGGTGGAGGGATAAACAGGCGGAATCTAACTCTTCCAGGTCAAGAAGTCTCACCTAAGCGAGATAAAATGGTCAGGAGACACCAAAAGTTAAGTGAATTAATAAGTAAATAAACAAACATGGCGTCCTAGGAATCAAGGGGTTAAGGAAGGTTACCAAAAGCTATAAATTTAAAAATGAATCAGCCACGTATTTTATCGTTAACTTCTTCACTCCGATGACACTTTTATTATATTTACCACACAGTTTTCTTCAGCTTAGATTACTTTCCCAGTGGCAGGGGTTAGATACAGCCTTAAAACTGTATCCGTTTGCCACCAAGTTTCATTAAATCGTCTGACGGGCGCCTGATTGGAATAAAAAAAGGAAGCCACCGTTCTGAAGGGGTTGATAGACTTGCAGTAATTCAGCAAGCTGATCCCTATTTTTGTGGTGATGTTCTTGCTACCTCAGACGATTTTATTCAGCTTCAAATAGACCAGACTATTTTATTCAGCTTCAATAGACCAGACGATTTTATCCAACTTCAATAGACCAGACGATTTCGTTCAGCTTCAAACAGCCAGACGGTTTTATTCAACTTCCGATAGGCCAGACAGTTATATTGAACGTACAAAAGGCCAGCGATTTTACTCAGCTTGCGAAAGGTCAGGTGATTTTATTCAACTTAGGAAGGACGAAACGATTTTGTTCAACTTGTGAAATGTCTTTAATAGTGAAAGGATTTTAAAAAGTATCCACAAATCCTGTCGGTACAACAAAGTCACTTGAATTATCTTTCTATATGCAGACGATTATATGTAGCTTAAGATTTCCCAGGGGTTTTGTCGGCTTTGGTGGGCTTGTATGGTGGAGTCGAGAGGCCAAGAGATTGAATGTGTAAAGGACTCTCAGTAACCCATATTTTTTTTTTTTAATTTTTTAGCCATGCCGTTGATAGTTCTGCTTCGGTGCCATCTCGTGAAGTGTGGCTGGCTTTGACCGTGGAGTTGAAAGTGTCTGATTACGACATGCAGATGTAACAATACGTCAGACCTTGATTTACCGTTGTGTTAATTGTGAGGCAGGCTTTATTGTTTACAGCCTTGAGAAAGTGTGTGTGTGTGTGAGAGAGAGAGAGAGAGAGAGAGAGATAGGATTAATGAATGATTGTGATAGAGTGAACAAGCCGTAATAGAACAACTTATTACCTAGTCACAGAATCTTAGGAAAAGTTCAGCACAGCAGAGAGCCAAACATTTAAGCAGAGCCAAGGGTTGCAACGAGGTGATCTGGATATAATACAAAAACGTAGTTCCTCGTCACACAAGTTTAGGGAGACGAGAGAGTAGTCATAAATGGCCAAGGACGAGAGGTATAAGAAATCTGTAGTTGGAGTGAGAGGACGGGAGGGGGGAGCTAAACTCTGATATAAGGGCAAGATGAGACGCCTTCACGCGGTGGCACTGATACATACTGTATGAGGCGACGCCGTTGTCCAGTTACACAAACGCTCCCCAGCTCCCTCCCCTTCTCCCAAACGCAGGATGGTGGATTAAGGCTAACTTTAGCCTGGGTCCATCGGATTACCGTTCAAATGAATCTGGGACAACAACAACGTCGAGAGAGAGAGGGTGAGTTACAGAGTTAATACATTTTGTTGCAGGTTCGTGGCTGGGTGGCGGGGGGAGCGAAGTGGCCCGATCTGGAGGGAGGAGCCTTCGAGATGGCGGGGGTGGGGGTGGTGGAGGGGGATGGACGATACCAGATTCTGACGTGCTCACCTTCACTAACGAGCTGGAGACGTGGATGGCGCAGCCCGATGACGCGTCTGTGGACAATATGCCATACCACTTGAAGCAGGTCAGCACAGTACAACACGGTACAAATGGTTATTATTACCTGTATTGTTGCCAGAGCATAAAGAGATTGGAGATGTGAACTCTGACCACCACTTGGTGATGGCGAGTCAAGGTAGTTATGCGATGGTTGATATACTGTATAGGAGAGAAGGCCAGAAGGAAGCAGTCCATACAAAGAGAGTAGACAGGCTGCAGGGAAAAAAAAAGAAAAAAGGCAGAATACAAGACAGAAAATGGAGGGGCGACTGAGTAAATATGATCTGGAGCAGAAGGGGGAGGTGAAGGGTGTGTGCAAGGTATTCACAGAGGAAATTTGTGCAGTGCATGTGAGGTGGTGTGTAGGGTGAAGAGAATTATGAAAGGCTGTGCAAGGAACAGCATGATGGAATGAAGAGGTGAGACAAGGTGTGGCGCAAAAGACGCAAGCATATACTGTAATGAGTGGATGGGAAGCAGAGACGTGAAAGAAGTTAAGAGACGGAATAGAGTGTTAGATATAGAGAGGAAGAAAGAAGTGAAAAGAGTAATATGAGTAAGAAGAGAGTAGTTGAGGAGTTTGGAAGGAATTTGAGTATAAAGTGGAGGGAATGTAAGCAAATGTTCTGGAAGGGCGTTAAGAGAATAAGACAGGGTGATAAAGAAGGTAGTAGGAGAGTCACAGCTAAAAACGGTAAATTGCTGGTGAAGATGAGAGGAAAAGTGAGCAGATGGAGAGAACACTTTAAGCAACCGTTAAATATGGAGAATGAACGTAACGCGAATGTAAGTGGCTTGAGAATGGCTGGGAGAAGGAGGAATATGAGAAGGAAGGAAGAAATCAATAGAATGTAAGTAACCGAAACAATGAAGAAAGTCAAAATGGGGAAAGCCTCGGGAATTGATGGAGTGTGTGTGGTAAAATGTTGAATCACGGGAGAGAGGTAGTATAGAAGATGTGCAGATTGGCCTGGGAGGAAGGTAGAGTCCCGGAGGATTGGAAGTCAGGTATAATTGTTCCCCTGTTCAAGGGAAAAAGAGGAAAAAGAAGTTTGTTGTAATCTAATCGTAGAGGCTTTTGTCTTCTTAGTGTAGTAGGAAAAGTATACGGTAGGATAAGTATTGACAGACTTGGGAAAATAACAGTGGAATTACTTGGAGAAGAACAGGGAGGTTTCAGGAAGGGAAGAAGTTGTGTAGATCAGATATTCATACTAAGATATTTAGTGGAAAAGTTTCTTGAGATGGGAAAGAAGTTGTATGCGGCCTTCATGGATTTGGAGAAAACATATAGCGTGGATAGTCAAGGAATGTGGAAAATAATAATATTTAAAAAAAAGAGTAAATGGGAAGCTGTTGAGTGCCGTGAAGAGTTTGCTGCAGTGCGTGTGCAGAGTGAGCTGAGTGAATTTTTCTGTCTGAATGTTGGATTGAAACAGATGTCATGTCTCCATGGTTGTTCAGTTTGCAAATGGATGTTCCAGCGGCCGTCAACTGTCTATCTAGCAGGTGTGTATGAAGCGCACCTATAAAGGAAAAAAAAAAGTGCAGTTGCATAGGTCTGTAATAATGATGATGATGATGATGATGAAGAAGAAGAAAGAATACACGAATAATAATAATAACTGATGGTGAAGAAAGAGTACACTCCACATCCTGGCGGACGTGCCTTAAAATGCAACTACAAAGGGTAGTGTCTGAATACGGGAAATCCCCCTCCCTTCTCCTCTTCTTGTGGTGGCAGAGATGTCGCAACACCACCACCCAGTATGAGTTGCAAGATTCCTCACATCCAAGGCCCGGATTCATTAGCTTACGGTCGATTTTCCTCCCTAACGTAGAGATGAATTCTAAAATCATTTGTTTGATACCTCCCCGCCCTGCTCTTGATTTGTTCTTGCAGGAAAGGCAACGATGTAGAAGCTTTCATTTATTTGTGATTAAACTTCATAGAATCTTCTGGAAATTTACTTACCGGTTCTGTTGCATCCCCTGCCCTTTCTACAAAAACAGAAGCTGGTAGTAACAGGGGACTGATCATAATCTTTTTGTGATACACGAGACGATTACAGCTGAAGCCTTCCTCAAAAAATTCATCTTCCTCCCCCCCCCCCCAAAAAAAAAAAAAAAAAAAAATCAGTAGCTGTTAGAAGTATTTGAAGAGTAACTTCATCATAGCGATTTTTTTATTTTTTTCGTATTATTCTCGCTACTTAGTTATTATTCAGCTTGGGGCAGCCCTGTAGGGGTGAAGGGATATCTTATAGTTCAGCATTTGAGATAGAACGATCCCAGTTTAGGACAAGTGAAATTGGACAGAGTAAATTAGGTGATATTGCTAATGTATGTTATGCTCTTTTCACCTTAACATGGCCCAGATTTTTCTTTCTGTGGCTTTTTTCGCCATTGCTTATTGGAAGAAAAAAGAATGCTGTGGCTCTGTATCATCTCTGTGGTACTTCGTGTTAGTGTTAGTCAAGTGCTGCAGCTCTGAAATCAAGGTGGAGAGATGGTAGTTGTAGGCTAAATTAGAGGAAAAGGAGTGTAACTCTCATCTTCCTTTCATTTCCACTTTTTCGTGACTAGCACCATACTTTAGAGTTAATCTCTACTCTGAATTCAAGATGGAGAGATGGCAGTTTTAGGCCAGGCTATATAACCATCTCTCATCCACCACAGGCCATCAGTGCCGTCAACAACGGCACCCTTCTGTATAACTTCCTCGGGACTAGCATCACGTTCTAGTTTTAAACTATTGCTGCAGCCCAGCATTCAGGATGGGGAGACGCCAGGTGAGAGTAAAATGGGTATAACTATCTCCCCACCCTATGCCATCAGCGCCCTCAACAGCAGAAAGACAGTACTAAGGCTTCCCATAATTTCATTACCCCTTCTTCGTGATTAGTATAGCATACTCTGTTCTTACGGCTCGGAATTCATGATGGGGAGATGGCGATTTTAGGCCCGATAAATGTACAAGTATAACTGCCTTTTATCTACCACAGGCCATCAGTGCCCTCAACCACAGCTCATCCTCGTCCTCGTCCACTGCAAGCCGATCCACCAGCAACAGCGTGACGGACCGCATCTCAGGATCCGGCCTTGGCTTCACCTACTGCGGCGCCTGCAAATTCCTAGCAAAGGTTAGAATATTATTATACGTCATTAACCTGGCCAAGATTTTCGTCCATTTGCAGCATATTTCAGCTAGCTTAGTGGCAGAAAAAGACTATGCCACACATAGGGCTATACATTTTTTTTTTTTCGTGATTAGCACTGTGTTCTAGTACTAATCTGTTGTTACGACTGAGCATTCAATATGGAGAGAGTACAATTTTACGCAGAGTTTGAGTAAATAATGTAGTGTAGCAAAGGATTTGAATTTTAACACTGTCAATGCGCTAATACAGTAGCTACGTATCAGTTTTTCGTCCGGATACCATCAGATAATAAAGATCTCAGTGAACAGAGGGTTGTTGAGAGCTAAATATAACACATCCACTTTAGTGAGTCTTGCCTTTGTTGAATAACATCTAATGAAGGTAGCAAGATTGCAGATGAAAAAGACGATCTGATTCAAAGAGGTATGCCATGCACTACAATTGTAGGGTAGTGGTGGTGGTGGTGGTGGTGTTGATAGGGTTAGGATCAGTTAGGAATGATAGAGGCTAGGCATAGTTTGTGGCAGTTAGGAATTACTTGTGTTGTGATGCCAGGTATGAGAGCAACCTTACTTTATTTCTTATTGTACTTCAAGAAATCATTGATTTGCACCCTCTCCGTGGCCACGCCCATGTCATTCAACGTTACAGTCCCAGACAGAAGAACCTGATAGTCAAGGTAAAGGGTGCACGCTCCTTTTCCACCCGTAAGGGATGATGTGTCCTTGTTCGGTCCAGGACCCACCTATACCTGGTTCGGTCATCCCCCCAGCACGCAGACTCGAGCTGATGAATGGTAGTTTGGATGCTTCAGTTGCTCTGTATGGACTGGGGAAATGTTTTCGCTTTCAGTCATGAATTTACGAAATGTTTAACTGTTCTTGCTTAACAGAATTTTAGAGCAGAGATAAAAATATAACAATGGCATCAATTACATAAGTGAGGCCTCGTATAACAAGGTGTAGGCTATGGTGGTTGGGGATTCGTGATGAGCCTGATTCACAAGCGGCATAGTCCCTCAAAGTGGTAGTTAATATGCTAGATTATGAACTGATGGGACAATGTAGTGTGCAGGATGTCTTTATCATCTTCCATTTAAAAAAATGCAAAAATTATGGACTGCTGCATATAACCTTGACTTCATGCCGACAGTCATTGTTATTAATGGTGGTAGGAGTGAATGTGAAAAAAAAAAATAAGAAAAAAGAGCTACCAGTTGAATATAAGACTTAAAAAATTAATACGGGCCACATCACCATTGAATAGAAATGAAGATGGATGGATTGGCTACTTAATGGGTTTTCGTGTCATTTGTTATGCACTTTTAAGAGTATTTTAATGAAATGAGTGTTGATAATTTGTTTCTTTTTAGTAATTGTAAGCAGAAAAGCATAGTTTGGGGGGATTCTGACAAGGTTAACATTATTATGGAATCCCAACTACCAAGACACACGCAGTTACATGGAAGATTGTTGTAAATGTCATTATTAAATAACTTAATTATTCTGGTAGCAGTTTAACCCAGTGCCTCTGGCTACGATTTACTTTATTCTGCACCAGACTGTTTTGCTCTGGGTGACGCCAGACAACTGTACTCATCGGTGAGAAAATCCCCTAAGGTCTGAGGATAAAGTAATAATCGTTCCTTCTGTGCCTCCTAAAGAGGTAATTTCACAAAGTCATTGCAAAACACACACACACACACACACACACACACACACACACACACACACACACACACACACACACACACACACACACACACACACACACACACACACACACACACACACACACACACACACACACACACAGACACACACACACACACACACACACACACACACACACACACACACACACACACACACACACACACACACACACACACACACACACACACACACACACACACACACACACACACACACACACACACACACACACACACACACACACACACACACACACACACACACACACACACACACACACACACACACACACACACACACACACACACACACACACACACACACACACACACACACACACACACACACACACACACACACACACACACACACACACACACACACACACACACACACACACACACACACACACACACACACACACACACACACACACACACACACACACACACACACACACACACACACACATTTTGCTAACGGTAGACGATTTTATACAGCTTAGCAAAACTCCCCTACACTCCTACAGGCTTTTGCCACCTACTCGTAATATATTTAACAGAACATACCCAAATGTCAAGCATAAGATCCGTCCATGAATCTGGGTATTGGTTTCACAGGTGTTCAGAAGATTGTGAATATCTGAATAGGTGTGGATTGGTAGGCCTTGCTGTAACATATGTCGAGAGAGAGAGAGAGAGAGAGAGAGAGAGAGAGAGAGAGAGCAAATATCTAAAAAAGGGACCAGTATTTGGAGTCAAACATAGAAGAAAGTAAACTCTTGTGACTTTCTTACACCTGGCATCTGGCGACACATGTTAGAGCACCAGAGTATGTACAAGAAGGTAGTGGCCAAGTGGGTAAAGAAGTGGTCTGCTGCTCACTCATGTCGTTGTATGTTAAGGTTTCGAATTTGTACAGGTAGTGTGAAACCTTGGCCCGTAGTATCGGTAGCATAGGAGGCTTCGTAGCACCTCTTCCAAAGCGATTTACTGTACTTTGCATAATGCTTTAAGATATTTTATTAATGCTAATTATTTGAATGCCGACGTAGTTTGGATAATAGGATGCAGAAGGATACTAAGTGTAGTGTGCAGAGTAAACCTCCATGGAAGAGGTGCTACGAAGCTTTCAGTGCCACTTTAAATACGACCGTCAGCCTTACACCATTACAGTCACCCCTGGCTAATTCCCTACCCTGTCCTCGTGTCGGCAGGTGGTGGTGGGGTACTCCCGTCTTGGCGCCCCCATCAACATCATGGCGAATCTGCTGGTGAAGATCTGCTACGCCATCGCCTACCACTCCATGTCCGTGTGCAGGGGCATCATATACCAGGACAAGGTAGGCAGGATGTGGCTCCGTTGTAGGTTAAGGTCAATTATCGGGTTTGGATGGTTCGTCAGTAATCAGAGGTAAGGGTTAGCGAGTTTAAGGAACATATTCTAAATCAGGGAAAAATGGAATTTGCTGTGCCTCTGTTTTGATAAAATAAGTATTATGGAGATATAAAAGGAGACAATATGGAGTGTATAGCGAGTTTTTATTAGAGAAAAGCCACACCAATCACTGCCTGGAAAACACAAAATACTGTAACCATACTTTCATTTTAACTTTTTTTTTTTTTTTTAGCTAGTTTTCTTTCCGTCCCGTAAAGGACATTCCATAAAATACACTACACAACAGATGACCTATTAAATGCGGAACCATCTCTAGCAGCGGCCCTGTCCGTCAGTCACTGAGTAACGTTATTCAGAAACGAGGTGCTTCGCTCCCGTGCAATTTAGCGACTCAGGCGAAGTACGATGTTGGGACCCTGAAACTCCCGTTTCACACCTGTGACTTCAGAGACTAATGAGCCTCAAGGTAGGACTATGAAGCTGCAGCAAAGATACAGTACTGCAATTTTGTACCTGTTTATGCTGATTCGTCGGCGGAATGTATGGATAGTGTTATTATCATTTTTTAAAAATTTTCACATTTTCCTAAGTAATTTCTCTCTCTCTCTCTCTCTCTCTCTCACTCAGCCTGGGAAGGAACTCATAATTCAGAGGGTATTGAAGGCTTATTAAATTTAACCCTTGCATTTCGAAAAATCTCTTAACATAATTGTCTGGGGATGGCAGTGAAATGTATAGCGTCCTTGGGCGGAAGGGGCTACAAATTGCACCACAACGTAGTGGATGAAGGGATCATAATATTATTCAGTCAGCTAGGTAAGTGGCGTTTCGATGGTCAAGTTTTCCGTGGAGTTCAAGGCGATTTAGAGAAAGGGCGGCGTCATTCCTTATAATGCTGTTCATCTGATAACCACTGTAGTCTCGTCTGGTTGGCAGGTGTTCATCATGGAATCTGGCTGTACACTGGCATGGCACAGCTCCTAGTTACATCGCTGTGTAGCTGTTACAGTATTACATTTTGCTTAAGTGGCTCTTGCTTCCCATTCGTACTTTCTGATATTTATTTTCGTAACGGATTTTCTACCAGTATCCTTTCTTCCATGGACTTTTGGTGGTGTGATATTATTTGGTTAAGTAATTTATAGCCTCACCATCTAATTGTCAGAGGTGATTGAAAGTGTACTAATCACTGCAACCTCTCGTTAACGTCTGAAGCAAGTCATCACTTGATTCAGCAGTAAACGGGGGCACACCTGTGGACTTTACTGGTTCTGACGCCTGGCAAAGGTTTTTGTTTCATTCATCAAGGCGAGTCACCAAGTTTAAACATCCCCTGTGTAGGCCTAAGTCACTCTTCGCATTCAGTAATCGATGCAAATCTTACTCATAGTCTGGCTGAGGCTTTAACATCTCTTGCTACGGGTGGACAAGGCAAGTCAGTTTTTCTGTGCTTGCGAACTAGTTTGGTCGTGAAAGTAAAGGTTCACACGCTTGGCTGCGTGCTAGCAGGCCCCCGTAGACATTCACACATACACTTGTGTATGCATACATGGTTAATACGTGCATTCAGAGACGTGCACATAAAGGTTCGTAAAAGAAAGAAAAAATAGTTTTGGCACTCTGCTTATAAAAACTTTACTTCTAGGGTTCCCATTTCACCCGGGAAGTATAAGCGTGTTCTCGAGAATTTCATGTGGCTTTCATATTATTTTGAGATACAAACTAGTGACATGAGATTTGTGCACAATGTTCCCCTCCAACAACGTTAACTTTCCTAGTAAGAGAGGATATGAGGGTGAGGAGAATCTAAAGGTAAAATACAGACCATGACGTAAATATGAAGTTATTTATTAAACACACACACACACACACACACACACACACACACACACACACACACACACACACAGGAATTATGGATGCTGTGCGTGTTCACCATGCAAGGTCTCCCGCCCAAAAATGGTTGCGTCGATGTGATGATGTAGGCGTAAGGACAGTGAATCCATGCTTTATAGAGATGGGTAAGTTACTGGATTATGAAGCAATGCGTATGGTTAGTTCTTCTGTAATGCTTGGATAGGTGCAACGTTCAGGCGAGAAAGGCTGTGTGACTTAATCTTACCCATGCAGCACAAGGTAAAATGTCCTAAACAAAACAAACTTAACCTCATGAAAAGTGAACGAGACTGTAAGAAAATGGAGAGGCCTAAGTACAGTGGAATAGAGGCGGACACACCAACGCACATTTATATACCAGCTCACAGATATTTGTAGACATATTTACCTCCGCCAACGGATTTCAATGGAGTTGGTGGTTAGGTGGGTAGTGTATCGAGGAAGAGTTCATTAGATTTTCATTTGGATTCTGATCCGGATGCAGGAATAAATGGTAAATTTTATTGGCGTTGGTGGAGGTATGCGCTCTTAAATTTGTGTTCTAGAGCATACTAAGACCGTATATTAATGGTGTGTGTAAAAATATTCGTATGCTAGGAAAGAGAAATTGGAGCAGTAAATCTTGAATTTTATTGGCGTTGGCGGATGCCTGTGGCAATAATAATGATGTGTTTAAATGATAGGTAGCAACACAGATTTAACTTAAGTGGATAAGACGAGTGAAAGGAATGTGTGCCGAAAAATCCCCTAAGTTGATAGTATTTGAGTATGGTGTCCAAATCGTTGGAAATTTATCCCTAGTTTGATGACCGGTGTTTCCAGTGTCAGCAGATTACGATAATTATCTTTAACCCCATGAATTTGGTGACGTACGCTGTCACTGGGATTCAGCCTAGGAAGAGTCCCTTAGCAATGAAGACGACTTTATGTGGCCTCTCTAACGCTGACAGACTATTCTTAGCTAAATAATATCTTCGAAAGGTGGCAAGAGTAATGGGGAATTATATAATCAGACTGAAGGGCATAAATTAAGTGTGAAAATGTTAAAATAACTGCGTGAAAATATCTATCCATCTATCTATCTATAGCCCGACGCCCTAATCCCGCAAAGGGTGGCCGCAGACAAAACGCCTCCAAGTCGCTCTGTCACCCACCATTTGACTACCCTCCCCCCAACTCACCCCCCCCTCCCTCATATACCTCTCTACTCCATCCCTCCACTTCATCCTCCGTCTACCCCCCCCTCTCCCTCCCTCCACCTCGCCTACAGTCTTTCAATTCTCCATTCTCTTCACATGTCCAAACCACCTCAGAGTATTTCTCCTAATCTTCTCAACCACATCCACATCTACCTCACAACGTTCCTTCACTTCTTCATTCGTCAACCTGTCCCTCCAAGTCACTCCACATGCTCCTCTCAAGTAACTCATTTCCACTGCTCTCACTCTTGACTCGTTCCCCTCTTGCAAGGTCCACGCCTCGCTTCCATACATCAGGGTAGGGATCACAATACTATCCTGCAGTGACTTCTTAACTTCCATACTCACCTCCCTATTTCTCATCACTGCTTTCAGTGTACCAACAACCTTCCTTCCCTGCTGTACCCTTTCACGCACTTCATCCCCCAAAGTTCCATCCTTACTCATCACACTACCCAAGTACTTGAATGCACTCACATACTCCATATCCTCACCATCCAACCTCTCTACACACTCTGTGACTTCATTCCTCTCAAACACCATAACTTTACTTTTGTTTACATTAACTTTCAGATTCCTCTTCCTACACACTGTCCCAGATTCATTCACCAAACCTTGCAACTCCCATTCATCTTCACTCAACAATACTGTATCATCAGCAAACAGCAACAGCGGAATCTTCCAAATCTCACCCTCATTCATTAGAGCCACCCCCACATCCACTGCCCTACCTTGCACCTCCTTTACAACCCTATCCATATATATATTAAACAGCCATGGAGACATCACACAACCCTGTTTCAGTCCCACATTGAGATCAAAGAACTCACTCAGCTCACCATCCACTCGCACCGTAACCCTAGCTCCTTCGTACATACTCTTCACAGCACTCAGCAATTTCCCCTCCACTCCATATATTCTTAATACCTTCCACATACCTTGCCTATCTATTGTCATAAGCTTTCTCCAAGTCCATGAAGGCAGCATACATTGTCCTTCCCTTCTCTAGATACTTCTCCACTAAACATCTTAGAACAAATATCTGATCTACACACCCTTTTCCTTTCCTAAATCCTCTTTGTTCTTCTCCAACTAGCTCCTCTGTCATATGCCTGACCCTATCATCACATATTTTTTTTACCAGTCACACTAAGAAGGCAAATACCCCTATGGTTACCACATACTTCTCTCTCCCCTTTTCCTTTTTTATAAAGGAACAATTATACCTGATTTCCAGTCCTCTGGAACCCTTCCCTCTTCCCAAGCCAATCTACACAACTTCCATATCCACTCCACAACAATCTCACCCCCATATCTAATCTGCAATGAAAATTTGTCCTTAGTATGACGGAAACTTGTATCGACGGAATTGGTATCTAAAGGCTGCAGTAAATTCAGAGTTCAGACGCAAATCTCCAGTGCTACCGATAAAGCTGCTCTGCCGGTTCCCACAGTACCAGTTGTGTAGAAATATTTAAGCACATGGTAATTTGGCGGTGAATTGCTGTACATGAAGTCACCGGATCAACAGTCGTGAAAATTCTAAATCGACGAAAATTGCACTGTGACAGTGACTGTGAGACCAGTGAATGATGAATGTAACCTCAGCTTCCAGGCATTAACGCCGTCGGTGTCTTTTATACCTACAACTGCTTGACATTTTAATCATCATAGGATGTGAGGAGAAGAACTAGGACTGTTGAACTCTTTCCGGGAGAAAAAAAATCTAAACCAAGTACAATCAGCTGGAGACTGCAAAGACACAAGACCATCGTATTGGTGGGTAAAGGGGGAAAAATACCATTACTTTGCCTTACCACGCATAAGGAAGCCAAAAATAGGTTCCTAGTTATGTCCTTGAGGACACAAAGTAAAAAGAAGATACGAAGAACTAGTGCAGCATCATATTCATACTGCAACAGGTTTCATTGCGAAGGCGTGTAGTATTTCATTCTCCATAAACAACCAAATTACAACACACACAAAATGGGTACCAAGCTTAAGGGATCTAAGCAACGATGAAAGACGAAAAATTTAATCTACCAACACTGCAGGAGAGAAGGAATAGAGGAGACATGATTATGCTATTCAAATGCATCTCAGGGAAAGAGAAAATACACATAAATGATATATAAGCTATGGGGAAGCATCAGCAAGAGGACACTGCAAAAACTACATAAAAAGAGAGGAGATAAAGACGAAAGGAAATTCAGTTTCTCAAATAGGGCAGTTGATCATTGGAATGAACTACCGAATGAAATAGTGTGTGCCGAAACTATTCATAAATTTAAGGATATTTATGATAAAAATGGTTTAATACATGGGACAGTACGAGCTTGACTCATTCATGTAAAGATACAGTTAAGTTAGAACAATTAGGTAAGAATACACACACACGGCTGTAATGTATTCATCTTATGCCAACGGATTGCTTTCACAGAACTAGTTAGTTAATGCGTCGAGAAACTCCGTTATAAAGGACAAACGTATTCCTCTGCTAACAAACTCAACAATTACGAATGACAGGCGAAGTATTATGTTCTCAGACAAACCTATTCCATTACGAAGAACTTTTTTTTTCCCTACGTCAGTACACCACTATAAAGAACAATTTTTTTTTTTTATCACCGTTAAAAATTTGTAAATTCGTTCTCCCTATGCTGTTTTTTTTTTTTTTTTTTTTTCCCCTGCAAGTGCCGTATTTCTACTGACAGTGGTGGCTTCGTAGCACAATTTTCTTAGCGATTTATTATGCCTGTTACCCTTGGATAATCTACGCGCTGTAGTGCGCGGGTGTATTTCTCTCTCTCTCTCTCTCTCTCTCTCTCTCTCTCTCAGAATACTGAAGGGGTTCATCGTGGATGGGGAAAGCCTTCTGCTCGTCGATGTTTAAATTCCTGAATTCTTCATCTTCAGTAGTTAGATAATCTTGTCAGTTTTATGGCCGGACCTGGTGGTATAGTTGTCAGAACGTCCCAGTCAGATTCACTGAATATTCTAGTACAAGGCAACAAGGCCACATGGCACTAAGGCAGATAAAGGTGACAGCAGAATGTAGTCTCGACGTTGAGGTGGTAGTGACATTGAAGCTGTTTGGATGTCAGAGTGGTGTAGTGTTGAACCGGTGAGGGAAGTCCTTACACTGTTCATGCCAAGAAGCCAAATGTCCAGCCTCATAGGAGTACAGGGAAAATAAAGGCCGGAAAAAATGCGGAAATATTTAGTTTGGACAGAAGAAGAGTTCGGGAAAGAGAGAGAGATTGGAAACTAAACTGACCCTTTTAATCGCCTTTTGCGACAAGCAGGGATACTGGGGAAGTATTCTCCCCCCCCCCCTTCCCAGGGGAAGGTCCCAGAGTTATGACCCAACCCAACCAGTATGCATGGGTTCGATCCCGTAGACTGAGGTAAGTGGGAATTTATCGATCAAGTAATGGCACAGAGAGAAGTATGCTGGTCATCTACCGGTGAGGTTGCTGAACTGTTGTGCCCTTGTCTTGAGGCCCTGTGCCATGAAGGGGGGTAATAAAGGACTGGTAGAAACGCGGCCCTGGGGTAACAAGGGTTCTACACTTTTTTTTTTTTTTTTTTTTTTTTTTTTTTTTTAGGCGATGATGCACTTGACAGGTTGGTGACGATTGGTTGAGTGCAACGTGTTTGAATAACATTTACTAACCCAAATTTCCCCCTCAGACATATGTTGTTAATTAATAATGCTAACGAGTAAAGATATTATGAGGTAATGTTGCAATCAGCCAATCATCACCAACCTGTCAAGTGCATCTTCGCCTCGGGGGGGGGGGGGAACCATGGGTGATTTTGTAGCACCCCTTCCTCAGTGAGTTTTTTTCCCTTGAACATTACTGAGGAAGCGTATTTGGATATGAGAAATTAAAAAAAAAAAAAAAAAAAAAAAATTGTAATAAGCATAATGAATTGCCCTAAATATGTAACTAAGTTTTAACGGCTATGTAACTTCTGTACCCACCCCTCAGGATCGTCTACAGTGGATCATTCAGAACAGTCCTGCCACAGGAGATGAAATCTGTGCGCTGATGTTGGGCGACCGTGGATGTGGAGAATTCATACGCCCGTCTTGGAAAGTTCCCCTGCCACCCCGCCCGCCTTATTCTACCCGCCCCACCAGTTCCCCTGGCAACTACCCCACACCCCCTCCACACTATCCCTCGCACCATGTCTCTTCGCTTCGTAAGAGAGATGTAGAGGTGAGTTTATTATATGTTAGTTGCGTTATCTTTATACTTTTATGTGTGGGAAAGAGTATGGAAGTGGAGGGTGCAACGAAATGCCAAATTAGCGGTCATTTACCGAATCGGCTCTTTTAACTGGAAAATATAATTTTTATCACCATGTAGGTTTCATACACAAGTGTTATGTGATATCCGGTCAAAATTTCATTTCATTCAACCTAATTTGAGCGCAAACTCGCTAAAGTTAGCGGAAGTGTTTCACCTTCAGCATGCCTTGAGAGACTTCTATTTAATTTTGCCTAAATATTTGTTTGAAATTCAAATGAATTCATTTGCAGTCATATTTTAACATACTTAAGGATATTTTGGTAATTATTCGTACTTAATTGACAATTTAAGATTTTTAGGATTTCCGGTGGAGAGGTTTGGGCTATATTTAGAGCAGCAGTGCGAACACTCGGCTATTACTTGTTTGGAATAAATTCTGGCATTTAAGTGGATGATGTTCTTTGTCCTATTTGGAGAGCATGTTAATAAAACTGTGCTTAGAGCAGGTAAAGAGAGCACACTTAGTAGTGGTAGTGGTGAGACTGGTAGGGGAGAAACTCAAAATTTGTCCTGTGGAGTCACGAGAGAGATCTCAACACACCTCACGTCCTCTCTCTCTCTCCCTCTCAGGAGATATACTACATGTTGATGAATCCGTCAGAATTTGTTGCACTTTATTTCATCCAAAGTAAATCATGCACCAATAAACACTGAACTATTTTTTCCGGTGGCTATCATTGTGGCAATGGCATTTTCATTTCGACATTTAGTCATTTACTGCTTGCTGTAACATCTCGAACAAAATTATACAGGCATAGGAGGCCAGCACGATGTAATATATATATACTGTATATATGTATATATATACTTACATATACATACATACATAAATACACAGGGTGTCCCAGGAGAGGGCATAACTTTGGGAAACGATATAGATGAGGGAATTCTAAACAAAAATTGCTATAAGGACATGGGTCCAAATCCGAACAATAAAGAGCTAGTGGTAATTTTATGGGAGTATTATGAGGGAGACCATTTTCGCCCAAAAAGTTATCAGTAACTGTAGTGCCGTAATTGTTGAGATTTGGACCCATATAAGTTTTTGTTCAGAATTTCCTCATCTGTCATTTCCCAGAGTTAATATATCCTTTTCTCCCGGGGCACCCTTGGGGGAAGCAGCCTAGGTATATATATATATATGTTCATCATTCATTCATTGCCAAACGCCATGTATCCCAAACGGGGTGGCCAAGGGCTTGGAGTTAATTGTTTTACAGGGAGGGACACTAATCCTCCACCAACCCCACTTGACACGTAGGGAGAACGTTATGCCAACACCATCTGGTGTTCCCAGGCAGTCACCCATCCAAGTACTAACCAGACCCAACGTTGCTTAACTTCGCTGATCGGACGGGAAGCGGTGTACTCAACGTGGCATACTATATATATATATATATATATATATATATATATATATTGCCAGACGCCTCAATCCCGTCTGGGGTGGCCACAAACAAATCGCCTCCAAGTCGCCCTGTCCCCCGCCATTTCACTGCCCTGCTCCCAACTCACACCCCCCTCTCTCATATACCTCTCCACCCCATCCCTCCATCTCATCCTCGGCCTCCCCCTCCCTCTTCCCCCCTCCCTCTTCCCCTCACTCACATACACTCTCTTCGTCAGTCTTTCACCCTCCATCCTCTCTACATGGCCAAACCACCTCAGTGTGTTCCTCATAATGCTTCCTATCACATCCACATCCACACCACAACGCTCCATTATATCCTCATTCGTCAGCCTGTTTCTCCATGTGATTCCACAGGCTTCTCTTAAATAACTCATTTCCGCTGCTCTCACTCCTGACTTGTGTCCTCCCAACAACGTCCAGGCTTCACTTCCATACGTTAGAGTTGGTATCGCAATACTGTCATGTAGTAACTTTTTCACTTCCATGCTCACTTTCCTGTTTCTAATCACTGCTTTCAAAGAACCAGCAACCTTTCTTCCCTGCTGTACCCTTTCAAGCACTTCACCCTCCAAACTTCCATCCTTACTCATCACACTACCCAAGTATTTAAACGTACTCACATTTTCCAATTCCTCACCATCCAACCTCACTGTACATTCACTGACTTCACCTCTCTCAAAGACCATCAGTTTACTCTTCCCTACATGCACCTTTAGATTCCGTTTCTTACACATTCTCCCAAACTCATCCACCAAGCCTTGCAGCTCTCCTTCGTCTTCACTCAACAACACAGTATCATCTGCAAACAACAGTACAGGGAGTTTCCAAACACTATCCTCTCTCACCAGGGCCACTCCAACATCCACTACCCTACCTTGTACCTCTTTTATTACCCCATCCATGTACAGATTGAACAACCATGGAGACAAGACACATCCCTGTTTCAACCCAACTTTCAAAGAGAAAAATTCACTTAGTTCACCATCCACACGCACTGCAGCCTTCGCACCATCGTACATACTCTTCACAGCATTCAACAACTTCCCATCTACTCCATATATTCTTAACACTTTCCACAATCCTTGTCTATCCACCCTGTCATATGCTTTCTCCAAATCCATGAAAGCCGCATACAACTTCTTTCCCTTCTCTAGAAACTTTTCCACTAAAGATCTAAGAATGAATATCTGATCTACACACTCTTCCCTTCCTAAAGCCTCCCTGTTCTTCTCAAACTAATTTCTCTGTTCTTTCTCTAACTCTGTCAATAAGTATCCTACCATACACTTTTCCTATTATACTAAGAAGACAAATGCCCCTATGATTACCACACACTTCTTTTTCCCCTTTTCCTTTGTACAAGGGAATAATTATACCTGACTTCCAATCCTCCGGGACTCTACCTTCCTCCCAGGCCAATCTGCACATCTTCCACATCCATTCTACTACTGTCTCTCCCCCATGCTTCAGCATTTCACCACACACTCCATCAATTCCTGGGGCTTTCCCCAATTTAACTTTCTTCATTGCTTCCACAACTTCTATCCTACTGATTTCTTCCTGTCTTCTCACCTCCCTCCTTCTCCCAGCCATTCCCCAGCCACTTATACTCGCATTACTTCCATCCTCTATGTTCAGCAATTCCTTAAAGTGTTCTCTCCATCTGCTCACTTTTTCTCCCTTCTCCACTAGTAATCTACCATATTTATCTTTGACTCCCCTGCTAACTTCACTTCCACCCTGTCTTACTCTTTTCACCTCTTTCCAGAACATTTTCTTAGTCCCTCCACTTTACACTCAAATTCCTTCCAAATTCCTCATCCACTCTCTTCTTACTCTCTCTTCCTAATCTTTTCACCTCTCTCTTTCTTTCTACATATAACTCTCTCTTCCGCCTCTCAACTTCTTCCACGCCCCTATTTCTCATCCATTCATTGTATGCTTTCTTCTTTTGTGCCACAGCCTGTCTCACCTCTTCAGTCCACCACGCCGTTCCTTGGACCCCCCTCCGTCTTCTCTTCCTTCCACACACCACATCACATGCTGCACATATTTCTTCTGAAAATATCCTACACACACCTTCCACGTCTCCCATCTACTCCAAGTCATATTTACCCAATCATTCCTCCACTTCTCTCTTATACTCTGCTTTTTTCTCATCCTCTTGTAACTTTTCCACTCTCCTTGCAACTACTCCTTCCTCTCGTCTTTCCATTCTTCTGTTCCTCCATCTTACTTGCATTCTAATTCTGGCCACCACCAAGTAGTGGTCAGAAAGTCCACTCCCCCAACCTCTATAAGCTCTTGCATCCATTACACATCTTCGCATCCTTTCATCCACACACATAATCAATCATTGCCTTCCTTTCATTCAGTTCACCACCCACCCTTCTCATCACTCGCCATGTATACCTGTGGATCATTTAATGCCTGAAGAGGGTATTGGCTATCACCAACCCCCTCCCAGCACAAATGTCCACTAATGCACTCCCATTCTCATCTATCTCAGCAGGCACACCCCACTCCAACTATTCCATCCACCTTCACATTCCCAACTTGACCATTCATATCACCGATCAAAAACACTCTCTCATTCCTTCCAAACTTTTCCATGCACACTTCTACATTTGTCCAGAACTCTTCTCTCACTCTTCTAGCACGAACTTGCGTTGGCGCATACACACACACAATCGCCCACATTTGTATTCCAACTTTCAACTTTACCCACACAATCCTTGACCCAACTGATCCATACTGTCTTATGCTCTTCTTCCATCTTTTACTCACAACTATACATACTCCTTCCTTTGCCCTCTCATTCTCACCTACTCCTGCACCTATACCCCATCCATACTCCCATTCTCTCACACTTTCTCCTCTCCATTTTGTTTCAGTTATTCCACATACATCCACTTTCGCACCCTCAAGCACCTGGACAATCTCTCTCTCTTGCACCTCATCATTCGCTCCTCTTACATTCCATGTACCCATTACCAAGTCCTTTGTCCGGTCCTGGGTCGTCATCGTTTGGTCAGTCCTTGTCCGAGGCTTCTTGTTTGTTTTTTTAGTTAGTTGTTTTCCGGGGAGGGGCACTAACCCTCCGCCAACCCTTTTAGTCGCCTTTTACGACAAGCAAGGATACTGGGGGAGTATTCTTGAAAAAAACCCTACACCCAGGGGGGGTATATATATATATATATATATATATATATATATATATATATATATATATATATATATATATATATATATATATATATATATATATATATATATATATATATATATATATATATATATATATATATATATATATATATATATATATATATATATACACACACACACACACACACACACATACACATACAGTATATAGTTTTAAGAATGCTCCCCCAGTATCCCTGCTTATCGTATAAGGCGACTGGGGTGGGTTAGTGCCCCACCCTGTAAAAAGAACTACACAAGCGAACAAAGCGCCTTGGACCGGGACAGACCATTCGTTGACGGCCAAGGAACGGATAAAGGACATTCTAAGGATGGGAACGTGGAATATGAGAGGAATGAATGATGAAGTGAGAGAGAGAGAGATTGTTCAGGTGCTTGAGGATGCATGAATGGATGTATGTGGATTGACTGAAACTAAATGGAAAGGTGAAAGGGAAAGAGAATGGGAGTATGGTTTAGGAATATGTGCGGGAGTTAATGAGCATGAGAAGGCAAGAGAGACAGTATGTCTGATGATTAGCAAGGAGTGGAAGAAGAATATAAAAGAGTATAGAATAGTGGGTGCAAGGATTGTATGGGTGAGGATGAAAGTAGGTTCGGTATTCAAGCTTGGGCGATTGTATGTGCGTGTGCTCCGACAGAGGACCGCGTGGCAAGAGTGAAAGAGGAGTTTTGGGCGAGTGTAGAAACATGTATGGATAAGTCTGAGAGGGGCGAAAGAGTATTTTTGATTGGAGATATGAATGGCAAAGTTGGGAATGTACGAGTGGTTGGTCAGTGGGGTGTGCCAGCTGAAGTAGATGAGAATGGTAGTGCTTTAGTGGACATCTGTGCTAGTAAGGAGTTGGCAACAGCCAACACGTTCCGGCATAAGATGATTACAGGTATACAGGAGAGTCATGAGGAGGATTGTTGAACAAGAGGCAATGATAGGTTACGTGTGTGTGGATGAGCGAATGAGAAGGCAAGTGTTGGATGCAAGAGGGTGGGGAACTGGAATCACTTAGTGGTGGCCAAGGTAAGGCTGCAAAGAAAATGGGTGAAGAGACGAAGGGGAAGACAGGTTGAAACAGCTCCTGTGAAAAGAGTAGGGAAGTTGCAAGAGAGTGAGAAAATGGCAGTGAATAAGAGCATAATAGAAGGACGATTGGGAAGGTATGAGTTAGAGCAAATGGCATGGGTGGAAGATGTATGAAAGATATTCACGGAAGAGATAGGCGCAGCGTGCGAGCTGGTTTGTCGAGTGAGGAGGAGATGCAGGGGTGTGCAAGGGACAGCGTGGTGAAGTGATGAGGTGAAACGAGCTGTGGAACAAAAGAAGAAGGCATATAGTAATGGCTAGCGAGTATGGGTAAAGGAGAAGATGAGAGAGAGAAGAGAGGGGTATGTGTGACCTGGAGAAGGGAGGTGAAGAGATTGGTGAAGGAGAGTAAGAAGAGAGTGGATGAACAGTTTAGGAGGAATATGAGTGTGAAATGGAGAGTTAGAAATTGTTTTGGAAGGAGGTAGAGTAAGACAGTGTGAAAGGGGAAATACTAGGGGAGTGAAAGCTGGGAATAATAGATTGTTGGTTGAGAAGAGAGAGAGAATGAGAAGATGGAAGGAGCACTTATGAGGATTTGTTGAATGTAGAGAGTGAGAGCAGTGTGAGTATAAGTGGTTGGGGAATGGCTGGGAGAAGAGATGAGAGGAGGGAGGAAGAGATCAGTAGGGCTGAAGTATTGAAGCAATGAAGATCAAGATTTGAAAGGCCCCGGGTATCGATGGAGTGTGTGGTGAAATGCTGAAGTATGGGGGTGAGATTGTTATGGAGTGGATATGGAAGTTGTTTATATTGGCTTGGGAAGAGGGAAGGCTTCCAGAGGACTGGAAATAAGGCATAAGTGTTCCTTTATACAAAGGAAAAGGGAGAGAGAAGTATGTGCTAACCATAGGGGTATTTGCATTCTTAGTGTGATTGGAAAATGTATGGTAGAATACTTATTGATAGTTAGGCATATAACAGAGGTGCTAGTTGGAGAAGAACAAGGGGGATTTAGGAAGGGAAAACTGTGTGTAGATCAGATATTTGTTCTAAGTTGTTTAGTGGAGAAGTATTTAGAGAAGCGAAAGAAAGTGTATGCTGCCTTCTTGGACTTGAAGAAAGCATATGACAGAGTAGATAGGCAAGGTATGTGAAGGATTTAAGAATATATGGAGTGGATGGGAAATTGTTGAGTGCAGTGAAGTGTTTGTACGAGGGAGCTTGGGCTACAGTGGGAGTGGATGGTGAGCTGAGTGAGTTCTTTGATCTAAATGTGGGACTGAAACAGGGATGTGTGATGTCTCCATGGCTGTTTAATATATACATAGATGGGGTTGTAAAGGGGATGCAAGGTAGGGCAGTGGATGTGGAGGTGGCTGTAATGAATGAGGGTGAGGTGTGAAGATTCCGGTGTTGCTGTTTGTTGATGATACAGTATTGTTGAGTGAAGATGAATGGGAGTTGCAAGGTTTGGTGAATGAATTTGGGAGTGTGTGTAGGAAGAGGAATCTGAGAGTTAATGTAAACAAGAGTAAAGTTATGGTGTTTGAGAGGAATGAAGTCACTGAATGAACAGTGAGATTGGATGATGAGATGGAGAATGTGAGTGCATTCAAGTACTTGGGCAGTGTAATGAGTAAGGATGGCAGTTTTGGGGATGAAGTGCTTGAAAGTGTACAGCAGGGAAGGAAGGTTGTTGGTTCACTGAAAGCGGTGATGAGAAATAGGGAAGTGAGAGTGGAAGTTAAGAAGTCACTGCATGATAGTATTGTGATCCCTACCCTGACGTACGGAAGCGAGGTGTGGACCTTGCTAGAGGGGAACAAGTCAAGAGTGAGAGCAGTGGAAATGAGTTACCTGAGAGGTGCCTATGGAGTGACATGGAGAGACAGGTTGACGAATAAAGTGAAAGAACGTTGTGGGGTGGATGTGGATGTGATTGAGAAAATTAGGAAAAATACACTGAGGTGACTGGACATATGGAGAGAATGGAGAATGAAAGACTAAGAGGGTGTATGTAAGTGAAGTGGAGGGAGAGGAAGACCGCGGATAAGGTGGAGGGATGGAGTTGGGAGGTATATGAGGGAGGGGGGAGTGAGTTGGGGGGAGGGCAGTCCAATGGTGGGTGACAGAGTGGCTAGGAGGCGTTTTGTCTGCGGCCACCCTTTGCGGGATTTGGGCGTCGGGCTTTAGATAGTGTTCTTAGCTAATTGTATTTTTACAGGAATGAGTCAAGCTCGTACTGTCCTGTGTCTTAAATTATATTTATCGTACATACCGATAAATTTATGAATTGTTTTGGCACACACTATTTCATTCAGTAGTGCGTTCCACTGATCAACTGCTTTATTTGGGAAACTAAATTTCCTTACGTCTTTATCACCTCTCTTTTTATGCAGTTTTTTCCAGTGTCCTTTTGCTGATGCATCCCCATAGGTTATGTAATCATTTATGTCTATTTTCTCCTTCCTGTATTGCATTTATATAGCATAATCATGTCTTCTCTTTTCCTTCTCTCCTGTAGTGTAGGCAGATTGTTTTTCTAGTCTTTCTTCGTAGCTTTGATCTCTTAAGCTTGTTTCAATCTTATCTATTTGTTTTTTTAGATGAGGACTCCAGACTACTGATGCATACTCCAGGGTTGGTCTGATGAATGATGTTATCTTTCTTAGCATGTCATCATTTATGTATGTGAATCTATCTATCTATCTATCTATTGCCAGACGCCTCAATTCCATTTGGGGTGGCCACAAACAAATCGCCTCCAAGTCGCCCTGTACCCCGCCATTTCACTGCCCTGCTCCCAACTCACACCCCCATCTCTCATATACCTCTCCACCCCATCCCTCCATCTCATCCTCGGCCTCCCCCTCCCTCTTCCCCTCTCCACCTCACTCACATACACTTTCTTCGTCAGTGTTTCACCCTCCATCCTCTCCACATGGCCAAACCACCTCAGTGTGTTCCTCATAACGCTTCCTATCACATCCACATGTGAATGCTACTCTCATATTTGCAAGCAGTGTATACATGTTCCGTACCTTCTCACTGATGTGGTCTGTCGGAGATAGTCTGCTATTGATAATCACACCTAGGTCCTTCTCTCTTTCTGATGTGTGTAGAGTTTTATTTCCTAACTTATAATCCCAATCAGACCTTACTTTTACCAAACTTGATTACATGACACTTGTCCACATTGAATTCCATTTGCCATGTATTGCTCCAGTTATTAAGTTTATTTAATCCTTCTTGTAGCTCTTTACAAGAGTCTGCATTAATAATTGTCCTTTGTATTTTTGCATCGTCAGCAAACATATGTAGGTAGCTTCCATTTCCAACGCTGTTATCTTTATCATTTATATACAAAAAAAAAAAAAAAAAAAAAAAAAAGATTGGTGCCAGCACTGAGCCCTGTGGAACTCCGCTAGTCACTTTCTCCATGATAAGTAATTCACCCTTAGTACTGTTCTCATTTCTCCTTTTTTGAGAAATTCTTGCATCCAACAATACAGTTTGCTTCGGATTCCTCCTTGATGGTACAGTTTCCATAAAAGTCTTTGGTACGGTACTCTGTCAAATGCTTTCTTGAAATCTAAATAGATACTGTCCACCCATCCTTCTCTTTCCTGTATTGTGTCTGTTACTCTGTTATAGTAGCTCAACAGATTAGTAACACATGATTTTCCTTTCTGAAACCAAACTGTCTTTCTGTTATCATATTGTGTTCTTCTAGATGATTTACCCAAGCTTTTCTTATAAGCTTTTCTAATACCTTTCTTACAACACTGGTTAGTGATACTGGTCGAATGGATTTTTATTCCCTTTCTTGAATAAGGGAACAATGTTTGCTTTCTTCCAAATATCAGGTAGTTTCCCTTGTCTCGAGGATTTCTTGAAAATTACAGAAATTGGTTTACTTAACTCCTTTGGACATTCATGTAGCACCCAACATGAAATTTCATCAGGACCATTTGCTTTTCCTTTGTCTGATTTACTTAACTTCTCCCGTATCTCTCTCTCTGATATTTGTATATCTGGTAATATGTGTGGTCATGCATGTTCCATATCATCCCTCTCAAAAATTTTTTCTTCTGTAAAAGCTGATTGGAAATTCTTATTTAGTGCTTCACAAATATCCTTCTCTTGTGTATATGTGATCCCCTCATCCGTAATGGATTGTATTTTATCTTCTACTTTGGTTTTGCTTCGGATGTAGCTGTAAAATAGCCTAGGTTGATCCCTACTTTTATTTATGATATCCTCCTCAAACTGTTTTTGGGCTTCCCTCCTTATTCTTGCATAATCGTTTCTTGCCTGTTTGTAATTATTATATGCCCTTTCACTATTGTGTCTTCTGTATCTATTCCACAACAAATCTCTCTTTTCTTTTGATTTTTTCCATTCTGTATTGAACCATTTCTTTATTTTCTTTTCTGCTTCTCTGTGCTGTGGAATGTACTTCTGGACTCCTGTTTCATAAAGTTCACAGAATTTTTTATATATAGCCTTTAAATCTTGTCCTCGAAGCTCCTTTTCCCAATCAGTTTCTGAGAAGTACTTCTTTAGGTCATGATAGTTTCCCTTTTTATAATTTAGGCTCTTTTTGTAACATTCATTGCTGTTAACTATGTCATATGCAATCCTGAAGTTGCAATTTAGTACTGCATGGTCGCTTTTGCCAAATTGGGGGTGATATATTAAATTGTCAGTATCGTTTTCTTGCCTAGTAAATATAAGATCTAGCACTGAGGGTACATCGAGTTCTCTTTTTCTGGTGTTTTGCCTCACATGTTGCGTTAGGAAAAACTACTGCATGAGATCCAGGAGCTTTTGGTCCCAACAGCTTTCTTGGCTTATTATATCTAGAGTATTCCAATTTATATTCGTATTAAAGTCTCCAGTTAGTATACTTCTTTCTGAGTTCTCTTCCTTTCTATGTAGTAATGCTCATAAACTCCGATTTGTACTTCCCGTCAGATCCCCATATTCGCCTCTTTCCCATGTGTTTGAACTGGGTGGCACGTACAAATTTGCTACAATTACTTCCCCTTCAGATGTATTGATCTCTACTGCAATCAGTTTTACTTGTGAGGGTATATCTAGTTCTATTTTTTTTACTTTTAGATTTTTCTTTAATATTATAATTTCTACTCCCTTTTTTAAGTTCCTATCTCTTCTCCATATATTGTATTCCTCTAAGTTTAGGATGTCATTTGATATCGTTGGTGTTAATTTTGTTTGTTAGGCATATTGCGTGTGTGTGCGTGTGCGTGTGTGCGTGTGCGTGTGTGCGTGTGCATGTGTGTGCGTGTGCGTGTGTGTGCGTGTGCGTGTGCGCGTGTGCGTGTGTGTGCGTGCGTGTGTGTGTGTGTGTGTGTGTGTGTGCGTGTGTGTGTGCGTGTGTGTGTGCGCGCGCGCGCTGCCAATATCGGGTGATGGTTACAAGCAAGGGGGTCATGTGAGATTTTGACAAGTGATAATCGCAGGGAGAAGAAGGGGAGGGGAGAAGAGTAGATTGGCGGTGCTTGATCGGGACAAGAGAGGTGGGGGGGGAGGAAGTGGGTCTTTTGTAATTATACGAGGACGATTATGGTATCAGTGGGTGGAACAGGCCTGCTGACTAATGAGTATAAGTCCTAGTACATTGGTGTAAGATACTGACCAGTAGGGAATGGGCGACACACACACACACACACACACACACACACACACACACACACACACACATTTTGAGAGGGATTATGTGGAACATGCATGCCCACACATACTACCAGATATACAAACATCAGAAAAAGTAATACAGGAGGAGCTAAGTAAATTAGACAAAGGAAAAGCAAATGGTCCTGATGAAATTTCATGTTGGGCACTACGTGAATGTGCAAAGGAGTTAAGTAAACCATTATTTTTGATTTTCAAGAAATCCTTGAGTCAAGGTAAACTACCTGATATTTGGAAAAAAGCAAACATTGTTCCCTTATTCAAGAAAGGGAATAGACAAAATCCACTCAACTACCGACCAGTATTACTAACCAGTGTTGTAAGCAAGGTATTAAAAAAGCTTATAAGAAAAGCTTGGGTAAATCATCTAGAAGAACACAATAAGATAACAGAAAGACAGTTTGGTTTCAGAAAAGGAAAATCATGTGTTACTAATCTGTTGAGCTACTATGACAGAGTAACAGACACATTACAGGAAAGAGAAGGATGGGTGGACAGTATCTATTTAGATTTCAAGAAAGCATTTGACACAGTACCACACCAAAGACTTTTATGGAAACTCTACTATCAAGGAGGAATTCGAGGCAAACTGTATTGTTGGATGCAAGATTTTCTCATAAGAAGAGAAATGAGAACAGTACTAAGAGGAAACTACTCATCGTGAAAAGAAGTGACTACTGGAGTACCACAGGGTTCAGTGCTGGCACCAATCATGTTTTTAGTGTATGTAAATGATATAGACAGTAACACTGGAAATGACAGCTATTTAAATATGCTTGCAGATGATGCAAAAATACAAAGGAGAATTACTAACATACTCTTGTAAAGAGCTGCGAGAAGAATTAAATAAACTTCATGAATGGAGTAATACATGGCAAATGGAATTCAGTGTGGACAAGTGTCATGTAATCAAGTTTGGTAAAAGTGGAAAAACACCTGATTGGGATTAAACATTAGGAAATAAAACCCTACACACATCAGAAAGAGAGAAGGACCTAGGTGTGATAATCAATAGCAGACTATCTCCGGCAGACCACATCAGCGAGAAGGTACGGAACATGTATACACTGCTTGCAAATATGAGAATAGTATTCACATACATAAATGATGACATGCTAAGAAAGATAATAACATCATTCATTAGACCAACCCTGGAATATGCATCAGTAGTCTGGAGTCCTCATCTCAAAAAACACATAGCAAGATTGAAAAAGTTCAAAGGGCCGCTACAAAATGGGTACCAAGCTTAAAGGATCTAAGCTACAAAGGAAGACTAAATAAACTGAATCTACCAACACTACAGGAGAGAAGGAAAAGAGGTGACATGATTATGCTATATAAATGCATATCAGGGAAGGAGAAAATAGACATAAATGATTACTTAACCTATGGGGAAGCATCAGCAAGAGGACACTGCAAAAAACTGCATAAGAAGAGAGGTGATAAAGACGTAAGGAAATTTAGTTTCCCAAATAGAGCAATTGATCAGTGGAATGCACTACCGAATGAAATAGTGTGTGCCAAAACAATTCACAAATTTAAGGATATGTACGATAAATATGGTTTAAGACACGGGACAGTACGAGCTTGACTCATTCCTGTAAGGATACAATTAGGTAAGAACAGTTAGGTAAGAACACACACACACACACACACAGCATCGTCGGATGTGGACGTCTGTACCGGCGCTCCATACAAGCTTAACACGGCCAGAGGCATTACCTAAATAAGTATCTTTGAATGAGTCAAGCTCTGTACCAGGTTAGACTAAATGATTTTTCATTATTAAAAGGAAAAGAAATAATAAGTTTAAATAAGACTGGTTGAAACAACAAAGAACCACGATGCGTTGAGTCAGCTGGGTTTGTTTATACTACAGAAAGACCGGGAAAGCGTGCACACTGTTGGTACATACTCTGTTCATTTAGTATTACAAAATGGATACATACTTCAGTAAAACAAATTTGGAAAAGAAAAGGGATAAAAGTAAAAAGCAAAATGACGATTTCTACCAAGAACTATTTGAAGTGGAGACTCACAATAGACTGGTTGAACGTGTACACAATCTAGAAATGGCTTTCAAAAATGAAATTGATGAAATAAAGAAGCAAATGCACTTGCAAAAGGAAGAGATAGATAAACTGGGAAAGGAGGCCAATAAGAAAGACACAACCATCAGTGAACTAACAGTGGAATTGAATACCCTTAGGAAGAAAGTGAGTGAAATGGGAAGTACAGTATTTAATCACGAGAGTGTTATGGAAGAGTTAAAAAATGACACAGAGACAATTAGACAAGCAAGCAGTCTTATGGACCAGAGCAGTGATATTGAGGAGAAGATAACACAGGTGAATGAAGCTGTGCAAAGCTACAAAAATGATGTAGAAATCACGTATGCTGAAATGGTGAAAGTAAAGAAAGACTTGGAAACAAGGGTGGAGGAAAAAAGCATTAAAAAGGAAGTGAAAAGAACAATCCAAAACAATCCAAAGTTAGTCAGAGATTCAGTAGAAATAAATAAATCAATAGTAATCACTGGTATAGAAGAGGAAGAAATTAAAAACAAAATCACTAGAGACAAAAGGGAGATGGCAAATGTAATGAACTTACTGAAAGAAGTATCAGAGGAAATCTGTAGTAAAGACATAGAGGAACACAAAAGGTTAGGGAAATACGAGAAAAGCAAGACAAGACCTCTAAAGGTGACTTTCCAGAGTGTAAACACTGTGGAAGAGATACTAAAAAATGCAAAGAATCGTATGGAAAAAGAGGAGTTCAAAAATGTATGGACAATACGAGCTTGACTCATTCCTGTAAAGATACAATTAGGTAAGAACAATTAGGTAAGAACACACACACACACACACACACACACCGCTCGCTGGTGCAGTGGTAACGTTCTCGCTTGCCATCTGGTAGACGGGAGTTCGCGCCTCGCTCAGGTTGCGAAAAGTTTCACTGATGAAGTGGGTGGTTACTGTCCCCCTTGAGCAAGGGGACGGGTGTATGTATGTGTGTGTGTGTGTGTGAAGGTCACAGCCTTGCCCTTAGATCGGACTATATGAGCTCTCAGCTCCCTTCCGGGAGGGTAAAAGCTGACGATCACGACATCCTGTGATCCTGACCGACCCGGTGAATTACACAGTAGACATTATTATGCTACATATATGCATCTCAGGGAAAGAGAAAATAGACTATCCGTCTATCTATCTATTGCCAGACGCCTTAATCCCGTTTGGGGTGGCCAAATCGCCTCCAAGTCGCCCTGTCCCCCGCCATTTTACTGCCCTGCTCCCAACTCACCCCCCCCTCTCTCATATACCTCTCCACCCCATCCTTCCATCTCATCCTCGGCCTCCCCCTCCCTCTTCCCCCCTCCACCTCACTCACATACACACTCTTCGTCAGTCTTTCACCCTCCATCCTCTCCACTTGGCCAAAATAGACATAAATGAATATATAACCCATGGGGAAGCATCAGCAAGAGGACACTGCAAAAATCAGAGAGGCGATAAAGACGTAAGGAAATTCAGTTTCCCAAATGGAGCAATTGATGAGTGGAATGCACTACCGAATGAAATAGTGTGCCAAAACAGTTCACGAATTTAAGGATATGTATGTTAAAATATTTTTTAATAAACGGGACAGTACGAGCTTGACTCATTCCTGTAAAGATACAAATAGGTAAGAACAATTAGGTAAAGAAACACACACACACACACACACACACACACACACACACACATATATATATATATATATATATATATATATATATATATATATATATATATATATATTGCATCGTGCTGGCAAGCAGTAAATGTTGAATTGAAAGTGCCATTACCATATTGATAGCCACAGGGATAAATATTGCAGCGTTGATAAAGTATGATTTACTTTAGATCAAATAAAGTGCATCAGATGTTGATGGATTCATCAACATGTACTATATTTTCTGAAAGGGGAGGGGGACATGGTGTGGTGAGACAAGTGTAGCAATTTTTGAAAGCGGTGATTGTTCGCTAGTGTGTAGCGCTTTAGGTATGTAAGCCAGCTACCTGTGTAGCGCTTTAGCCAGTGAGTATCCTGGGAGAGTGAGGAGTGTATTAATAAGTCACCAACACTGTATCGAACACATTAGGAATTGGTTCACAGGGAAGAATTACATAGTGTTTGAGCAGGAACAAGAACAGTGACTACGATTTTTGAGAGAAGGGAGGATACGTAAACTCACTAGTTTGTGAGTTAACTAGTAACAAGTGTTTTAGTGTGTCCGTTGCGTGTGGGGGGAGGGGGGGCAGACAGCTACAGGTATGTGGGCTGCAAGCGAGAGGCCCGGGTAGCTGTACCGTCGTGGTCAGGAGGACTCTCAGGAGTGGACTGGGGAAGGCCAGGGAATGCCGCCTGCTATTTTTATACACCTGACGCCAACATATAGGCCTTTGGCGCCGTGTGCCCACGGCTAGGTCGGGGGTGACTGGCCGCTGGCGTAACTGGAAGGCGTGCCCTTAACCTCCCGGCAAGCAAGGTCGTAGCAGATTAGACTCGGTGCCTATTGCACTACATAGCACAGACTATGTCACGTCGCTTTGTGGTTTTGCCTTCACACTCTGATTGGGCCCGGCACCCAGGGCGCATCATAGCGTCGCTTTGTGGTTTTAGGTGGGGCCGTGTGCAGAGTGTGGAGGTAGATTTTAGGTGTGGCCGTGTGCAAAGTGTGTAGCTCGTGTGGTGCACACAGTAAGTCCTCTGCAGAAGTCTCTCGAGACTCCACAGGACAAATTTTGAGTTTCTCCCAAAAATGCAGTATAGTATCACCGAGGGCAACCCAACACCCCCAGAAGAAGCCCACAGAGGAGCATATACAGCACGCCTGGACTCAGGGTGACGCCCCTGTGACCCGGAGCTCGCCCGCCACCTCCTTAGCAGGAATACGAGACTACCTTCCGGGCGAGCCAACCACCGACAACCACGGGGTGGAGCTATTACTCTAGCTCCAGTCAGCACCCCTGAGACGGCCGGTAGCCGCTCAACCCTCCTACAGGGGACGGCCTGCAGTCGCTCCAGAGGTAACAAGGAGACTGCCAGTAGCTGCCCCCCCCCTTCATCAGGAGATGGCCAGAAGTCTCTCTGAAGGTGCTCTAAACGAGACAGCCGGTAGCCGCTCGACCCTCCTACAGGAGACAGCCTGCAGCCGCTCCGGAGGTAACGAGGAGATGGCTGGTAGCCGCTCCTGCCTTCGTCAGGAGGCGACCGGTAGCCACTCTGAAGGTGCCCCTCAAAAGACGGCCTGTAGCCTCTCAACCCTCCTACAGGAGACTGCCTGCAGCTGCTCCGGAGGTAACGAGGAGATGGCCAGTAGCTGCTCCGAAGGTGCCCTTGAGTCGGCCTATAGCCGCTCCCTTCCACAGGCCATGGCCAGTAGCCAGGCCTTAGCGACAGCCGGTAGCCACGCCCCTAGAAGGCCACGGCTAGTAGCCATGCAGGCCCTATGGCAGGAGACGGCCGGTAGCCGCTCCTCCGTCAGGTGCTAACTCCTGTCCACGAAACTACAACCCGGAGGGAGACCCCAGCCTGGAGGAGTATTGGAGAGGCCCTGTAACTACCACCGGGCTCTTCTCACTGCAGCCGGTTCCTGAGAGGACCCACCTGATGGACCCCGACGGAGGCCGACACCACAACCCACTCCTGACAGAGTCTTCAACTGCCAAAGACCACAGCCCCCGGGACCTCCGGACCGCCCCCAGGACCCCCAGGTGGGACATCCCTTCGCCCCGACGCCGGAGATCTTCGTCCTCCTTCAGGCGCCTGAGCGAGAGGTTCAGGCAGCTTTTCGGCCTCAGCCCTGAGGGTCAGACTCCTGTCCCAAGCCCTGAAAGTGTGGGACTCTTCGCCACCAGCAGCCCCGGACGAGAGAGGACACCCCTACGCATGATCCCGTGGCCCCTGATTACATAGGCCCCTGGTTAACTCAGCCCCGTCAGTAGTGAGGCTGAGTCGTCTCCGCCGCCCTTGTACCTGATCGCCAGTAGCCTACGCCCAGTCCCGACAGTGAGTGACAGTGAAAGCACAGTGTACGTGACAGTGAAGTAAGGGTAGAACAGTGAGTCAGAATATGGAAAGTCAGTGTAGGATTATAATTGTCCGGCATAACTGTATTTGTGACATCTGCCCGTTCCACTGTAGAATATAGCAGTACACATGTAAGGTTGTTGCCTTGAGTTTTTGTGTCCTGCCTCTCTCTTATTTGTCTAAGCTCCGGTCTAGAAAGAGAAACCAGCTGCACACTAGGCGTTAGAGGGACGGGAAGCCGACCCTAAAACACCTAGCATTACACTCCCTTAAGTCTCACCACTACCACTACTAAGTGTGCTCTCTTTACCTGCTCTAAGCACAGTTTTATTAACATGCTCTCCAAATAGGACAAAGAACATCATCTACTTAAATGCTAGAATTTATTCCAGACAACAAGAAATAGCCCAGTGTTCGCACTGCTGCTATAAATATAGCCCCAACCTTCCTCGGAAATTCTAAAGATCTTAATGTCAAATAAGTATGGATAATTACCAAAATATTGATGAATGTTAAAATATGCTCGCACATACATTCATTTGCATTTCAAACCAATATTTATGTCAAACAGAAGTCTGTCAAGGCAACTTGGCGAGCTGAAGGCGAGACACTTCCGCTAACTTTAGCTAGTTTACGCTGTAACTCCTGTTTTTATTATTATTACTTAAATGAAACAAAATTTTGACCTGATTTCCAATAAGAAAGTGTGTAGGGACCACTGAGCTCTATAGTATGGAGACTCTTTCTCAGAGATAACACCGCGTAATTTATGTAGCCTCTGCCAGGACGGCGCTGGTGTATCGGCAGTTATGTTACACCACCGCTGATGCCCGTGTTTTTGTACTGAGCTGCTGTATGGGTTTTTGAAAGCAGCTGATGATTCCGGAAAATATAGTGCCATGGTCCACTGTGCAGCTAACGGATACAAAAATGGACACAGGAATTCATCGGAAAGAGATGGCGTTACATTTCACAAGTAAGAAATATATCTTGTTGCTAACTCTGTAACAGTACTGCCCCCTGGGGTGGGGCGGGAAGATTCTTCCCTAGTATCCCAGCATGAATGAGGCCACTAAAAGGGGCCCATCAATCTCCACTCTTTCCATGTCCTCTCCTCCTGTTCACTCTGTCATGTAGATATTTCCAAGTATCTTCCTGCCTTTATTTATCTATCTATTGCCAGACGCCATAATCCCGTACGGGGTGGCCATTTGACTGAGTTATGTGTTTTACAGGGAGGGGCACAAACCCTCCACCAACCCACTTGACACGTAGGGAGCACGTATGGTTTGGTTATATGGTTACCACCCAGCGTTGTAAATGGTTTCTTGGCTTACAGGAAACCATTTGGCTTGTCACTCAATTTAAAGCCACCTGTAACAGAAAGAAAAGCAAAAAGTAATGACAGGAAAGATGGGAGAAATAGGAAGAGAGGAGGGCAGGCACAGAAAAAAAATGATAAAGGCTAAGGAAGAAGTAGGCAGCACTACATCAAGTGAGTGGATGATGGTCTCCACCACCTGCCTTTATCAATCTGGACATTTGGTTTCATGACATGGATAGTCTAAGGACTTCCCACACCATTTCAGCACCATTACTTCAACGTAAAACAGCTTCAACATCACTATCATTTCTACGTTAATACCTGTTATGCTAGGTGTTTCTAAGGGTCGGCTTCCCGTCCCTTGAACACCTAGTGTGCAGCTGGGTTCCCTTTCTAGACCGGAGCTTAGAAAAATAAGAGAGAGGCAGGGCACAAAAACTCGGGGCAGCAACCATACACGTAGGCCTATATTGGCAAATTCTAGATGTGGAACAGGCAGACGTCATAAAACAGGAATCTAGACAATTATATGACGTACTGAGATGATGGGTAGTAGTATCACGCAGGATACTGTTAGGACAATAGTTCTGTGTCAAAGTGAATAGCACAATGAGCAGCACTTATGATGTTGGGCAGGAGAATTAGTCACTGACACATTAGGGGAAATCTACACTGTTATTAGGATGGGTGGCTTGGTTTTAGGTCTTACGTCGCGGAAGAGCTATATTACTAGAGCCGAGATACACATTCGTTGAGGTCACTGTAATCACTGCTCGGCATTTCCTCTCTGTCACTGTTTCACTGGTGGTCTACACTTCTGTCACTATATCGCTGGCAGATCTTTGACTTAATTTCCCACTAAACATCTTATCATGCTGCCCTGTATCTATGTCACTGCTTCACTGTCACTGCACTTCCTTTATCACTCACTGTTGGGACTGGGTAGGGTGGCGGCATTGGCAGAGGGCGGTGGGAGAGTTCACAGCCCGGCTCCTGATGGGGGCTGAGCTTCACCAGGGGCCTCTGTGTCCTGCGGCCACAGGATCACTCGTAGGGGGGTCCTCTCTTGTACGGGGCTGTGTGTGGCAAAGGTCCCTGCACTGTCGGGGCTGGGAACTGGAGTACAGTCCTCGGAATGGGGGCCGAAGAGTTTCCTAAAGCGCTCACTCAGACACCTGATGGCGGACGAGTGTCTCCATGCCCCCGATCCTGGGGGCGGCCTCGGGGGCCTGTCTGCTGCAGTCTCCTGCCGTTGGGGACGCTGCTAGGACCAGGCAGCAGCGTCCGCCTCCATCAGAGTCTGTCAGGTAGGTCCCTCCGGAGCCGGCTGGGTGGAGAATAACCCTGGGGATAGCACAGGGCCTCTCCACGGGTCCTTGGGGCTGAAACCTTCCTTCCGAAGGTTGCCTCACTCGTGGTGGACAGCAGGGTCATCTGTGCCCCTGCCTGTCGGCAGGTCTGATGGCAGATCGCCCTCTCGTAGTGGAGTCACTACGGGGTGGGGGACTTTGGTGTTCCTCCCCGGCGCGGCTACCAGCCGTCGCTGGGTTCCTGTGGGCAATGAAACGAGGGGGGCTGCTGGCCATCCCTTCGTTGTAGGCGCAGGTACCGGCCATCAGCTGGGCCCGACTCCCTGACGGGGGTGCAGGCGAAGTGCAGCTACCGGCCGTCAATTGCCTGTTGGCGCGGCTACCAGCTGTCGCCGAAGTCCCATGCGGAGGGCGACGTGCCGACGAGGAGCGGTTAAGCCAGCGTCACACTGAGCAGAAAACGGCTAACACATTAGCCATTTTTGCGAGGCGAATGATCAACAATCAGTGGGATTCAGCTTGCTAGGAGGTTTGTTGATGTGAAAGGACTTAAATGAGGTAAATAAAATTTTCAACATATTTTTAACTGTGAATGATATATATAATTAGAGCTGGAGGTAAGTTTAAATGAAAGTGGATCGCAAAAGTGATTAACATGTTAGCCAGTTTTGCCCAGTGTAACTCTGCCTTTACAGGCCATCTCCTGCCGACGGACGCAGCTGCCAGCCATCACCTGTGTAGTGTACTCTGAGGCAACTACAGGAGGAGAGGGGACGTACCCTTCTCTCCCCAGCGCGGCTACCAGCCGTCGCTGGTTCCTGTAGGGGGGTATAGCAGCACCTGACGAGGGAGCGGCAACTGGCTGTCTCCTGCCGTGTGGCCCGGTTACAGGCCGTGGCCTTTGAAGGACACGGCTACTGACCATTGCCTGAGCCCAGCTACACCGTGGCTCTTAGGGGGGAGCAGCTACCGGCCGTCTCATGAAGGGCAGAGCGGCTACAGGCCCTCTCTGGGAAGCCTTCCGAGCGGCTACCGGCCGTCTCCTGAAGGACTGAGTGGCTACTGGCCGTCTCTCAAAGGGCGTGGATGCTGGCTGACGCTGGGGTGCTACTTGGAGCTGAGGAAGTAGCTCCACCCCGATCCTGTCGAGAGTCAGCTTGCCCGCAAGGTAGTTTCATTTTCCTGCTATGGTGGCGGCGGGTGAGTTCCTGGTCATAGGGGCGCGCGGCCCAGGTGGCCTTACATCCCTGTTGCCCGGAGTTGGGCTGTGCACTGTCTGCCCCTCTGTAGGTTCCTCCTGGGAGTGTTGTGATGCCTTGTATGACTACTGTATACCTGGCGTTTTAATACCATACTGTTTTCCCTTTCTGCAATTACCTTTCTCTACCTTAGTGCCATAAAGGGAAAATTCTGCACTGCTGCAACCAATGGCATTGTTTTATACTCATTGACTAAATGTACCCCATATAATTTTTGAACTAGGCCAAAAAAAAAAAAAAAATCACAGTCCATACACATTTTTGTATTACATGCAATGAGTGTAGGTGTTCAGTATGGCGGCCAGAATCACACGCTCGCTGGGGAGATAGCTTCTCCATACTACAGAGCTCAGTGGTATGGACCTACAGTATATGGTGATAAAGATTATATTTTCCAATTAAGTGCTGATTTGATAAATTACCACCGATTCGGTATTTCGTTGCACTGGGAAGTGGATGGGTATTGGTGTAAAAGCGCCCATAGATATAGATATCGCGTCTCCCATTCTTAAGTTCAGCGGCGATGTGTCTGTGCAACCGCCATCTTGGAGCGGTCAAGCATGTAATAGTGGTGCTTGTTTTAGAGTGAATTAAGACTATGAAAATGAATGTTATGGTGGTGATGGTAGTGGTGGTGGCGGTGGTTTTTGTGGTGATGGTGGTGGTGGTTGTTGTCGTGATGATGGTGCATCTTATTGTGGTGATGGTGGTGGTTGTTGTTGTGGAGATGGGTGTGGTTGTTTTTGTTGTGGAGGTGGTTGTGGTTGTCGTGGAGGTGGTTGTGGTGGTGGTGGTTGTGGTGGTGGTGGTTGTTAAAATGCAGCAGGACATCAAAGCAAACAGCAACAATCCACCAGAAGGAGCCCACGGAGGAGTGTACACGGGGCGAATGAGCTCCGGGGGGAAACGGCCTAAGTCCACCCGGACCGCGCACCCCTATGACACGGAACTCGCCCGCCGCCACCATAACAGGAATACAAGACGACCTGCCGGGTGAGCTGCCCATAAATCAGATCAGGGTGGAACTGTTTCTCCAGTTCCAAACAGCACCTCTGAGACAGCCGGTAGCCGCTCACTCTCCTACAGGAGACAGCCAGAAGCTGCTCTGCAGGTACCGAGGAGACGGCCTGAAGCCGCTCCCGCCTTCGTCAGGAGACAGCCTGCAGCCGCTTAGAAGGTGCCCCTCGGAGAGATGGCCTGTAGCCGCTCACCCTCGTACAGGAGACAGCCTGAAGCCGCTCCGGAGGCTAATCAGGAGACGGCTGGTAGCCGCCCCCCCCCCGCATTCATCAGGAGACTGCCAGAAGTCACTCTGAAGGTGCCCCTGGAGAGACGGCCTGTAGCCGTTCTGCCCTCCTGCAGGAGACGGCCGGTAGCCGCTCTGAAGGTGTCCTGAGACAGCCACGGCCAGTAGCCGGGCCCTAGAGTCAGAGACAGCCTGAAGCCGCTCTTTCATCAGGTGCTGAGCCCGGTCCACCCACCCACGACTTGGAGGGAGCCCCCAGCCTGGAGGAGTATTGGAGAGGCCCTGTGACCACCACCGGGCTCTTCTCCCTACAGCCGGAGCTGACGCCGCAGCTCACTCCTGATGGCGTCCCCGACCTTCGGGGACCGCAGCTCCCACAACCTCCCGACCGCCCCTCAGACTCCCAGGTGGGACCTCTCTGCACCCAGACGCCAGAGATCCTCATCCTCCATCAGGTCCCCGACTCAAAAGTTCAGGCGACTTCGGCACCAGCCCAGAGGGCCAGACTTCCACCCCAAGCCCAGAAGCCTCGGACCCCTACGTCCCCAGCAGCCCTGGACGAGAGAGGACCCCTATGTGATGTCCCCTGCCCCCGGGACCTAGCAGCCCGTGGCGGATCCCAGTCCCGTCAGTAGGGAGGCTGAGACTCCGCTGCCGCCCCTGTGCCTGACTGTGACACATCCAACCTAACAGTGAGTGAAAGTGAACACACGCAGCATAAACACAGTGTAGGAGTGACAGAATAAAGTGAGCTGGTGGTTAGAGCATCAAAGAAAGTGGTGGAAAAAGATAGTGCAATAGTGAGACAGTGAAGGACGGGTCTGCTATAGTGAACAGTGCCACCGTATCACGTGATGATCATATGTAGGCCCCTGTGTTGAAATTCCATTACTGCCAGCTCCACCCGGGTACATAGTGAAGTAGTGTAATAGTGATCTATGGGCTGAAGTACAGTGAACACTATCCAACAGTGACGGCACATCTCGGCAAGACCACGCTTAGGCCCAGTGTAGAATATTAATGCTACCCAGGGAAATCAGACAACTACCACCACCGGCCTAGGAAATCTAAACTCCCCCAGCAACATAAGTGTCTAGCTCAAGTGTCATTCACCCTAACCAATCTGGTCCTGTACAGTATCCTGCATGATACTATTATTCCATATCTGCAGCCCAAGAATTATAATTGTCCAGTTTATTTGTATTTGTGACATCTGCTCGTTCCTGTGTAAGATTTAGTAATACACATGTAAGGTATTGCCTTGAGTTTTTGTGTCCTGCCTCTCTCTTATTTGTCTAAGCTCCTGGCTAGAAAAAGAACCCAGCTATTCACTACATGCTCTAGGGACGGGAGGCCGATCCTAAAACGCCTAGCATTACAGTTGTGGTGGTGGTTGTGATGGTTGTTGTTGGTGTGGTGGTGGATGGTGTGGAGGTTATTGTTATGGAGGTTCTGGTGGCTGTTGTGGTGGTGGTGGTACGCAGCGTATTCTGGGTTCAACTTCTTGAACTCAGCATACGGGCATGGACTTGGGTTCTTTTGTCCAGGACTGGGACAGAGCATGCAACAAAGGATTAGGGCTCAAACACAGGCTAACCAGTCTTACATGTATATTACCATATAAACATACAGTGGACTTGCACAGTACAACACTACACAGGACACAAGGACCACACAGGGTCTAGATCACAGGTAGATACAGGTGGGGACAGGTGTTGGAGGGGGTCATCAGGGATGCACTCTTGGGAGAGGCGCTGGTCTCGGGCTGTGTACAGTACTCAGGTGTCCGGTGTAGGCTGAAGTGCGGCGTCGTGGGAGGCCCTTTCCTGGTGGGGGCCTTAGGGGTGTAGTGGCCCTTTGGACTGCAGCCAAATAGGGCAAGTAGGCACGCTGCTCTGTGCCTTCCCTTGGCTGTGGTGGGAGTCCTGGTAGAGGGTCCAGGCTGGTCCGGGCCCGGGGTCCCGGGGGCTGCAGTCTCGTTGGGAAGGGGAGACCGTCAGGGGTTGTCTGTGGTTGCTCACTCCTGGGGAGTCTGACAGTTGCTGAGGGCGTCGGGGACTCAGCTGCAGGGACAGGACACCCAGGCTCATAACAAGTCCACTCCAGACACTCTCCAACAGGAGTCCTGTAGGGGAGCAATCTCCACCCTTAGTGGTACAGGGGGAGTATGAGGGGCGTCTTGCTCAGCCTCTGGAGGGGCAGGCTGAGCCTGGGACGTTGCTCTCAGCGGGAGCCTCCAGGGTAGTGGAGGGGGGAAGACTGGTGGTCTTTCCCTCGGCTTGGCAGGTTCGATGGACTCTGCCGGAACTCCACTGCGGGGCAGTGGAAGGAGATCTGGTAGATTCTCCTTTTGCCTGGCAGGTCCAATGGACTCTACCAAGTCTCCCTCCCGGGGTAGTGGAGGAAGGAAGTCCAGTGGACCTTCCCTCCACCTGACAAGTCCGGTGGACTTTGCCGGAGCACCACCCGTCCCGGGGACAGCAGGAGGAGGAAGTCTGACGGACTTTGACTCCTGCGGCGGGTCTAGTGGACTCTACCACTGTCCTGCTGCTGGGGGAAGGTCGCAGACGAGGGGTATCTGGTGGATTTCCCCTCTGTGGCAGGTCCGGTGGACTCTACCATGGCTCTGCTCCCTTCCCTGGGACTATAGGTGGGGGAAGTCCGATGGATGTTCCGAAGCCTCTGCTCCTGAAGGTGGGTGGCAGAAGAGGGAGGTCTGATGGACTCTCCCTCTACAGCAGGTCTGATGGACTCTACTGCACCGCTGCTCCCCTTGAGGTACATAGTTTAGGAAGACCAGTGGTCTTTCCTCCTCTTATGATGGCAGGTCCGGTGGACTCTACCACCGAAGGCCTGCGTGGGACTGTATGAAAACAAGTCCAACCCCGAGTCTGGTGAGTGCTGCCCTGGGGGGAGGGTAATGCGCCTGGGCGATGCACTTCTCTCTGGTCTGGCTGGGTGGAAGAGGGGCATATGGTAGCCGAGGACTTGGGCCTGTGTGGCTCAGGTCTCCTGTGTGCCTCCCCGTGGCCTCCTCTTGGGGGGGGGGTCACGCCCTCCCTGGGGTCACTTCGTCAGGTGGGTATTTCAGTTATTGTTGTGGTTGTTGTGGTGGTGGTTGTTGTGGTGGTGGTTGTTGTGGTGGTGGTGGTTGTTGTTGTGGTGGTGGTTGTTGTAGTGGTGGTGGTTGTTATTGTGGTGGTGGTTGTTATTGTGGTGGTGGTGGTGGTGGCTGTTGTGGTGATGGTGGTGCTGGTGGTTGTTGTGGTGATGGTGGTGCTGGTGGTTGTTGTGGTGATGGTGGTGCTGGTGGTTGTTGTGGTGATGGTGGTGCTGGTGGTGGTGGTTCTGGTGGCAATGGTGGTTTGGTGGAGGTGGTTGTTGTGATGGTGGCAGTTGTCGTGATGGTGGTGATGATTGGCTGAAGAAGTAAATGTGTATAAAGGGAAGGGTGATGCCCTGGAAAGAGGAAATTATAGAGGTATAAAGCTTTTAGATCAGATAATGAAGGTAATGGAGAGAGTTTTAGAGGGTATGATTAGAGAAAGAGTGAATATTGATGAGATGCAGTTTGGGTTTATGCCACGTAGGGGGACCACTGATGCTATATTCATTGTTCGTCAGCTTCAGGAAAACTATATTGGTAGGAGAAGGGATCTTTATTTTGTTTTTGTTGATTTGGAAAAGGCCTCTGACAGAATCCCTAGAGAGGTGGTGAAGTGGGCAATGAGAAAGCTTGGCTTGGAGGAGTGGCTGGTTAGGGTGGTTATTGCTATGTATGTGGGTGCTCACACCCAGGTAAGAGTGAATGGAGATTTGAGTGATGAGTTTTCCGTGAATGTTGGTGTGCATCAGGGGTCAGTCTTGAGTCCCATGTTGTTTATCATGGTACTTGAAGCCCTTTCACGTGACTTTAGAAACTGACTCCCGTGGGAGTTGTATGCTGATGATTTGGTGTTGATCGCAGAGAAAAAGGGAGGCGGAGGAAAGGTTTAGGAAGTGGAGAGATGGTATGGGGCACAAGGGTTTAAGGGTAAATGCAGATAAAACAAAAGTGATGATATCTAGGGTTGGTGGCGGTACTGTCAAAGACGAGGGAGAGTGGCCATGTGCAGTTTGCCACAAAGTCATGGGAAGTAATTCCATCTTGTGTGGTGTGTGTGATAAATGGGTGCATAAGAGATGTAGTGATATCAGAGGTAGACTGCGAGATAATGCTGATTTTATGTGTACGGTGTGTTGGGGTGAGCAGGTGGAGATTGTCAGACATGAAAGGATTGATCTTGCTGGTGAATCTCTTGAGAGTGTGGAAGAGTTTTGTTATTTGGGAGACATGTTGTGTGCTGGAGGTGGGGCTGGAGCTAGCTCTGTGGCTAGGATGGGAAGTGGTTGGAAGAAGTTCAGGGAGCTCTTGCCTCTTCTGACATTGAGAGGACTCTCCCTATGTGCTAAGGGTCTTTGTATGCAGCATGTGTTAGGAGTGTAATGCTGTATGGTAGATTGAGATGGTTTGGACATGTGGAGAGGATGGGGGATGATAATTGGGTGAGGAAGGTGACAAGTGTTAATATTGGGGGTGGGGTTATGAGGGGTAGACCGAGAAAGACATGGGATGAGGTCATTAAGTGTGACCTCAGGGTTAAGGGACTGAACAGGGAGGCTGCAATGGATCGTGCAGCGTGGAGAGCCGCCATTAGGTAACCAAGGCCGACACATGCAAGCATGTTGGAGCCTTTAAAAACGAAACGAAATGAAACGTGGTGGTTGTGGTTCCTGGTTCATCGGAAACGTGAACTCGGTGGACTGCAGGCTTAAATATCCCTTCTGCTGTAATGGGGTGTATAAAAGCCCGTGTTGCTTAAAGGCAACGTGTGGGTCCTCTCTTTGGCTAAGTGGTAACATGTGCGGGTATGAAGCGTGAGGACCCAAGTTCAAATCCTGGCAGACTATTGTGAGTAATTTTGTTAAGTTTCAGTTTGGGCCTTTACATTGATTGGCAGCAGTGTGGGATGTGAGGTGAAGGCCTTGAGGGCAATGATGTTGATAGTCTTACATCCTGGGGATGAGCTGTCTGTGTGGTTCGCGGGCTTCCCCCAGTGGTGGCCTACAGTGTGCTATACTACTATGTATGTTAACACTGACCAAATTAATGACCAGGGGAAGAAAAGAGTGATGTAATGGGGTGTGTATAAAAGCCCATTTTGCTTAGAGGCAATGTGGGGATCCTCTCTTTAGCTCAGTGGTAACATGCGCGCGTATGAAGCGTGATGGCGTGAGTTCAAATCCCGGCCAGACCGCTGTGATTAATTTGTCAAGTTTCAGTTTGGGCCTTTACACTGCAGCCCATCATCCTCCTTTCAGGGAATAGGGAAGTTGCTGAGGGACACTTGCATAACCAGACAGTTGAGCCGCTCGTGCCATCGGTGCTACCATAGGTATATTCTGATGCTTTCTGCACCCCAAAAGCAGCACAGTGTTGCGGCATTTCTAGGTAAATAGCGGTCTACTTTGCATATTGTCATGAACACAACACTGTCTGGCATGACCATTTTGAGATGGCGGCCGCACAGACACATCGAAAGTAGTGTCACGTGGCATATAGGCTTATATATATCTATGACAGTGGGGAGGTGCAGGGCCCTCCTCTGGCAGAAACTGTTCTATTTAACCATTAAGCAACGTATTCCAACTGTGGGTATAATACAGTACCGTACAGATACTGTACTTCCAGTTGAAGTTGGTGAGTCTAGGACACTTTCACAGGATTGAGTTCACTGGATGGACTATGTATGGGGAAGCAACTGACCAGGGTTTGGCACCATTCTAAATTATTCGCAGTGGATTGACTATCTGGCAGGTATATTTGAAGTGTTTCGATAAAGAACATAATAAACGAAATGCTCATGATTAAGACCGTGACGAGAGGCCATGATTTCGAGGGCATGAATTATGTGTGAACTAAGTGTCTAGCACATTTTCTGGGGCATGCTGTTGATAGTTCTTCCACTTTTGTTTATTCCCTTACCTTGTATTCTGGAACTTTATTGACAGCGGTGTTGGATTGACAGGTTGCTGGGAGCCGAATAGGTGAGACACATCATTTGGAGACTCCAGTGAGCACCAGCAGTGGAAAGAAGATACTGAAGGTGCTGCACCTCACTGACCCCCACTATGATCCTGACTACCTGGTGGGATCAAATGCTGTCTGTGATGCTCCTCTCTGCTGCAGTAGCGACAGTGGTTAGTCTGGGTAATTTTTGACACAGCTGGGTCTTTATAGTGGTGCACAGATGATGAAACCCTTCTACTTACTGTATTTGCTCGGTGGTGTAATGTATAGTCCAGTCACTGTAATTGTCAGTGCACCAATTTTTATTAATTTTGCAGACATTTATGAATAAGAGTTTTAATGTTGAGTTGCATATTTTACAACATTCATAGACCCATGTAGTCATTTGCTTACACTTAATGGCTGTATTAGTTGTAGATGGTGACAATTATCATCTACTCACTTGTAGTGCTGCCTACTTCTTCCTTCACCTCTAATATCCTTTTTCTATCTGTCCTCCTCACTTTTATTTCTCCTGTCTTTCCAGTTGCTTTTTATTACTCATCCCTTTTCAGGTGGCTTTACATAGAGTGACAAGCCTAATGGTTTACTGCAAGTCAGGAAACCATCAACAATGCTGGGTAGTAACTGTATACCGTAACCAGCCTATACATGTTCCCTACGTGTCAGCAAGTGGGTTGGCGGATTAGTGCCCCTCCCTGTAAAGTAGCCAACCCAAAGCTCAAACAGCCACCCCTTAGGGATTATGGCATCTGGCCGTAGATAGATAGGTAGACAGACTAGTAAACTGAGAGCATGAAGGTATGAACATAACCTCAGTTTCTGACAATAATAACTGAAGCATGTAATGATAATACTTGGGAATCGCTTGTTCATTTGTTTTTGAAGGGTCCAACATGCATGCATGCATTGGACTTGGTCACCTAAGGGTGGCTTTCCATGCTGCTGATCTCTGGCAGCTTCCCTATTCAGTCCCTTATCGCTGAGGTCACATTCAATAACCTCGTCCCAGGTCTTTTTCGGTCTACCGCGCGTAACTTCCCCTAAAATTAACACCCCTCACTTTCTGCACCCAGTTATCATCCCCCGTCCTCTCCACATGCCCAGACCATCTCAATCTACCTCTCATCATCACAGCACCAATACACTCCATTCCCATCCTACCCTTCAACTCTTCCATCGTAAACCTAGCCACCCCCCCCCCCCCCTTCAAGGCCTCACAGTCAGGAATACACTGCTTATCAGTGCAATCATTGTCATTTCTGTACATTTGAGCCTGCAGGTATCCTCTTCCTTTGCTGCCCAAGCCTCACTGCCATACAGCATTATACTCCAAACACATGCTGCAAAAAAAGATCACTTAGCACGAAGGGATAACCCTCAATGTCAGGAGAGACAACAGCTCCCTGAACTTCTTCCAACCACTCCTCACTTTAGCCACAGAGCTAGCTCCTGCCCCACCTCCAGCACATAACATGTCTCCTAAATAACAGAATTCTTCCACACTCAAGAGACTCACCAGCAAAATCAATTCTTTCACACCTTCTCTCCCTGACACACTGCACGCATGAAATCAGCGTTATCTCTCAGTCTAAATGTAATACCACTACATCTCTTATGCACGTACTTATCACAGACACTGCACAAGATGGAATTACTTCCCACGCCCTTGTGGCAAATCGCACATGGCCACTCTCCCTCATCACCATCACTTTTGTTTTATATTATTATTTGTAAGCTTTTGTGCTCCATACCATCTCTCCACTTCCTAAATCTTTCATTCTCTGCAGTCAACACCAAATCATCAGCATGCAACATCGCCCGTGGGAGTCCATTTCTGAAGTCACATGAGAGGTCTTCAGGTACCATAATAAACAACAGGGGGCTCAAAACTGACCCCTGGTGCACATCAGCATTCATGGAAAACTCATCACTCAAATCTCCATTCACCCTTACTTGGGTGTGAGCACCCACATACGAGTACTGTACATGGCAATAACCACCCTGACCAGCCACTTTGCGATCCCATGCTTTCTCATTGCCTACTTCACCACCTCTCTAGGGACTCTGTCAAAGGCCTTCTCCAAATCAACAAAAACAAAGTACAGTTCCCCTTCTTTCCTGTATATTTTTCCTGAAGCTGTTGAACAGTGAATATGGCATCAGTGGTCCCTTTGCCTGGAGTAAACCCAAACTGCTTATCTTCAACATTCACTTTTTCCTCTAATCATACCTTCATTATCTGGTCTAAAAGCTTTATGCCTCTATAATTTCCCCTTTCCAGGGCATCACCATTCCCCTTGTACACATTTACAATTACACTCTTCAGCCAATCATCTGGGACAACACACTAATATATAATCCTGTTCATCAGGTCAGTGACTAACCTCATTCCAATATCTCCTAAGGCTTTCAACATTTCAACAGTCAACCCAGACACACCTGCTGCCTTCCCCACTTGCATCCTGCCTATTGCCCTGCCCATTGTAGAAGTATCAATCAAAGGCCAAGAGTCAAACACTGTATCTGCAGGCTCCAAACCTTCCCTGTCCCAGTCAAACTCCTCATTCAACAACTGCCTGTAATGCTCTTTTCATGTGTTTTCAGTATCCCCACAGTTCACCACTACCTTCCTTCCTTCATTCTGAACACACTGCTCACCTATGATATCTGTATTCTCCCTCTTCATCTGATTTGCCACCTTAAATATCATATTCTTCCTTTCCATACGGTTTAGGTTATCAAATAAAAGTGTCAGTGACTCAGACTTCACCCTGTTAACCTCTTTTCTAGCCCCATGCATGGCACCCTAGTATTCCTTTCTTTTACCACCCTTCTTCCATTCCGAGAAAAGCCTTCTTTTCTCCTTAACTGCAGCTTATACATCCTCATCCCACTTTGTGTTGGTGGGCCACTTATCCATCTACATACTGAATCAGTAACTCTCAAGATGTTGCCCTTGAGGGCTCTGTACTGTTCATGAACACTTCTATCAATGTCTCCCTGTTCAGCCATCATTCTCCTCATCTCCCTATAGAAGACATCCCTTACTGGTTGGTTTTTCCACTTCTGTATTTTCCTCCTAGGTGCATTGGTCCTCTCTTTCATCACCCACTCCTTAAGCACCACGTCTCATATTAATAACTTGTGTTGCTGCACACACTCTTTGCTCCATATAACTTTTAACGTTCCTCACTAACCTCCTATCAGCCCTTCCTGACCAGGAAATAGTCTGACAGGCTGCTATTTCCCCAAGACTCGTATATAATCCTTCTCCTCTTTCTCTTCCTAAATGGTGTGTTGCACACAATCGTGTTCACTGCCTCTCCAAACCCGAGTGTCCTTTCCCCTTCCTCAGTTATGTACCTATGCACATCCCTCATGTATTCCTTCAAATCCTTGAACTGCTTCACCTACATGACCATTGAAGTCCCCTCCCAAAACTACAATCTCATAATCTCCCATACTGCTTACTACACGTGTTAAGTCATCCCAAAGTCTAACCTTCTCTGTCTCATCCAAGCTTGCCTGTGGAGCATATACCAACATAAATGCAACCATTGTCCCCCCGAAACAGATTTTCATTACTATTACGCTGTCACTTAGTGTCATATCATTCATGACTTATTCCATCCATTTCTCCCCAACCAGCACACTCACACCACCATATCCATCTGGCCTACCCTGCCAAAACAACTTAGAGCAACAATCCCTCTCTGCAATCTTTCTGGCTGACCCACCCCTATACCGGACTTCCTGCTGCACACATCCCACATCCACCCACCTCCACTCAATGTCTCAACCACCTCCCCCTCTCTACCCCTCAAACTTCCCACATTCCACGACTCCACTCTTATCCTCCAGAGTAATTTAGTGTCCTCAGGCTTGCTTTGAATTTCATTCTTTAACTTGGTCATAATCAATAAAATAAAAAAGGGGAGAGACTTGTTACAGGCCCCACTCACTACACAGTCCCAGGTCTAGGCAATGGATCTGGGACCCCTAGCCCACCGGCCTTGGCTAGTGGCTGTGGTAGTGGCCTCGGGGCACCCTGTCAGGACAGCTACAGGGACACCCTCCAGGTACACCTTGGCACTGTAACTGCCTCGCCATTATGCACCCATTGATAGGGCAGCCTCTTGGGGCACTACTCCCAGGTTCGAGCCCCTCCCTAATGGGCAGAAGCGGCAGCCTGAAAACCACAATGCCCTGTACCCTCTAGCACAGGTTCGAGTCCCATCTCACCCCGACCCCACGATCCATGCTGGCCGAGCCCCGTCACGTCTTCTCTCAGTAGGTCTGCCACTAGGTAACGGGGGCACAGTTTTCTGGCAGCATGCCCTTGGTGGCATCAACCCCTGTGATGTAGTGGGGTATGTTGTGTGAAATAAGCACATGTGGTGTAGTGTGTGACATAGAGAAAGTGAATATTAATGACTTCTCTGCATTACTGCTAACTACGTTCTGTACTGTGTGATGTAGACTTATATGTAATAGTTACAGGCATTCCATACATGACCATCAGAAGTTTTGAATTTGTTTACACCAGTCCACACTGTTTTAATAATAAGGCCATAATAGATCATTCATTAAGTAAGGGATTATCCATCAGATCTGTGAAGAGCCCACTACCTGTTTGGTATAATATGTAATAACACTGAAGTTTTTATTTGTGCACAAAATTTATCCATAGTGTATAACTCTGAGAGTTAGTCTGCCAGTGTAAGGTCACATGTAACATTTGTACTGTATACAGTTCCGTGGAATTGTTCAGCAGTTATCAAGAGTTATTGTATGATTTTCAGATTCATACTTTCATATGTCTTATCTTGCGAATCTTAGCAAATTAACATGCCGTGGTAATCCTACAGCCCTCTTTCCCATAACATACAGAGACCAAATCTTAGCTACAAGAATCATATTGAGATCTTGTAAGTTGTTTTGTGAGTCATAGCTCTGTACATTGTAATTTTTTTGCACTGGACGTTGGTCCAAATTTTCATCCATTTTGAGTTTATTTCATGTATCTCGGTTGTTGGAAAAGATGATTCTATACCTCGTCATCCTTTTCATAGCTCCTCTGTGTGACTAGGATCATAATATAGTGTAGATTTTTTTTTTGGCTCAGCATTCAAGATGGAGAGATGGCTAGTTTAGGCCAAATTAGAGTAAAAGAGTACAGGAAAGTAATCATGCAACCCTCTCCTCATGACCCAGGTACCCCCAAGGACGCCAGTGCTCGTGCAGGCCGTTGGGGAGACTATCGCACCTGTGACTCGCCCAAGTGGCTTCTGCAGCACATGTTCAACCACATTGGTGCAAACCACCCAGTAGGTGAAAGGAGAGAGGGGGGGGGGAGAATGAGGGAGTGAGAGAAAACAAGGGGGTAAGAAGAAAGGCAGAAGTAGAAGAGGGATAGTGAGTGGGTGGGGGAGTTACTGACTGGACAAATATACAGTAGGCTAGGAAGCTCATGCCTGAAGTCCACTGGCTCAAGTACCACATACATGGATTTGATCTCGAACAACTCTCAGTTGTCACCATTTGATTACTGTTTTCCACCATCTGTGTTATGGTATGCCAGATACAGTATGTGATCTGTATTAGTGAGTATGTTTTATTTGTCGGTAACTCTCTGGAAGAACATTGGACACTGTATTTGAAGTAAATGCCCATGAATTGTTCTCTGCAATATCTGAAATACAGCCAGCGACTTTAGTCTCAACCACTGCTGTGTCTGTCTCATGAAGATGATGACTGAATGACATGTAAGTTCTCAGTAGATGCAGGAAGAACAAAGGAGAAGGAAAGGAAATGAACAAGAAAAGTTGCATGAGGAGTATTAGAAACTGATGTAAGAAAGTAATGTTACATCAGAAGGAAGGGTAAGAAAATGGTTCAGTAAAGGGGAAGAAGACTGGTGGATAAAGGAAGAGAGTAATGTAGTATAAGAGAGGGGGAGGGGGATATTATAAAGAAAGCAAATAAGTTAATGATACAGTATTAAGGATAGGGTTGTCCATCCGTCATCCAGTCCTACATTGCCCCATGAGGAGCGTAGGAGCCTGGAGCTAGGCAGCTGGTCCCGACATTTAAAATGAGAATGACCAGCCTCACTCATCCCTGAGTGGCATTAAATGAACACTCAACCCCAGCCATCGCTTGGATATAAACCATCACTGGCTCAGTCCGATTGGAGCGCAATAATTACCCACTAAACCACCAGGCCCCAAAATTTGGTTATGTGGTTACCACCCAGCATCGTAAATGGTTTCCTGGTGTACAGGAAGCCATGTAAAAACTTTGTGAAAAGAAACAAAAAGAAGTGATAAAAAGATCAAAAGTAATTGTGCTAAAAAAGACAGCTGAAATCAGTTATCATACTAAAACAGTTAACTGAGATCATCCTTCTTATCCAATACCCAGATTAACTGAACCACATGTTATGACTACAGTGCCTCCTAATGTATGTTTTATAATCATCGTAACCCACACCCTACCTCGGCATTATTACTCCTCATCATCCACACCATCATTGTGATCACCCATCCTTATCCACACCACTTTCATCATCATACTTCACCCACACCCAGCCATACCCACACCATCCCCATCCTTATTGCTCCTCACTGATAGTCATCCGCACCTGTAAGCTGCCTAATCTCCACCTGCCTCACTAACACCTTCCCCACCCTCACCCAACAACATCCACATATCATCTCATCATCACCCTATGTTATTAACACTGCCTCACCCACATACTCCTCACCCTTACCCTGCTTTACTCACATAGTTTTCAGCCTTGCCCTGCTTTACTCACATTTTCACCCTTACCCTTGCTAGTAACTGGACCTAGCCATCATATAGGCAAAGTCGAGTTCTTTCAAATTACTAACCTTATCTGTATAAATGGTAGCTAATGTAAGTTGGAAGGAAGTTGCACATTGACTTTTCATAGGCTACAGTTAACTTTGGAATATTTTTTATAGTTTACGGTGGGTGGGGGCACTCACCATCCACTCACTCAATACAGTGCTACTTTGAGTGTCTGCCCTTTCCTCTCTTCCTTCCTTCCTCTTCTGTCTTTCTCTCCTCATTTTTCTATCTACAGGTGACTTTACACTCCCTCATCTGTCTTTCTTTCCTTCACTCTTTCCTCTTCCTTCAGCCTATGGATGACTCTACACTGAGTGACGAGCCAAATGGTTTCCTGTACACCAAGGAACCATTGACTACACTGGGTGGTAACCATATAAGCAAATTATGGCACCTGGTGGTTTAGTGGGTAATTAAGGTACTCCAATTGGATTGAGCATGTGTAGGTTTATATGCAAAGGGTGGTTGGGGTCTATTGCTCATATAATGCCATTAAGGGATGAGTGAGGCTGGTCACTCGCATCTTCAATGTCAGGACCAACTTGCCTAGCCCCGGGCTTGTATGCTCCTAATGGGGCAACATAGGATTGGATGATGGATAGTTTTCTGTGGTCTTTCTCTCTGCTAGAGGAGTGTCTTTCATTTTTTTTTTTTTTTTTTTTTTTTTTTTTTTTTTTACCACCCAAAGACAATATCCAGCTCATTTTGAACCAAAGAGGTAAGGTATAGCCTTCATTTACCCCTTCACTAAGTGATTTCTACTAGGCTGATTAACATATAATCTAGCAGTGTCGGTTAGCCTGTAAATACAAAAAGATGTTATCACACTGTATGGGGAAACTGGCAGATCAACAAAATTGATAAAAAAAAGACATAACAAGGCCTTACTACACTCCCTCAGGACATAGACTATGTATTGTGTACTGGTGATCTTGTGCCTCATCATATCTGGAAGATCACTGCTAAGGACAATGTGGCCATCATAAAGGAGATGTCACAGCTGCTCCGAAACAATTTCCCTTCCATACCCATGTTTGGGGCAGTCGGCAACCATGAGAGCTACCCCAGAGACAGGTAAGGGGATGGAGTTGTTGGGTCATTTAGTCTTGTTGACCCAGTGAATAAATCCTGTGTTTTGTTGATGATAATAGGGTATGCCTTCATATTATGGTGCCATGAACTGCGTACATGGAAGAATTATATCCACATGTAGAAGTATTTTTAATTGAGAATATACAATTGTTTGTCTAATTTGAATACTTCTCAGGCTGCTTTTACATAAAGCAGTTTAAAGTCAGGTCAAAACTATTGTATTGTATCTTCCTAATTAACAAGACTTCCATATATGGATGTATGTCTTCAGTATTAGGATATGTTTTTTATGCTGACATCATCACTTATTTTTGCCTGTGGGAATAGTGTTTATTCATTTATTGAAATTAAGCTGTTAAGCTACATTATTTGTCAGCATGAATGGGATATTATGTTTTGTTGAAAACAGGGGTTCATGCTCTCTGTTGAACAGTGGCCATTATTAATTATGTAATATGTGGTATCTCTTTGTGTAGTGACCTTCAATTCTGAATGTAGGACATACAACATTATCACCACCAGCTACTAGGCCCATGGAATCACATTTGTATATTACTCAGATATGCTAGCTGAGACTTGTTCTGTCATATACAGTACAGTATTTAAGACAGTTACTCTGCTATTCTATTAAGAATACAGGTTTTCGTGTATCATATTGAGTCAATATGCCATATTCCTTGTGAACAATACTCATTTTTAGCATAAAAATTTTGTAAATTATTTTGAATAATGTGTTATGGTGTGTTCCATCAAAAACAATTTCTCAGTGTAATCATCCTCCTCTCTAGCTTCCCTCCACCCGAAGTGAATGAAGTGTGGTCAAAGTTTGGGGTTCAGTGGTTGTATGATGCGATGGCTGAGCGCTGGGGCAACATGATGGGCCGCCCTGCTCCCCCGTCCGCTAGCTATGGGGGATTCTACTCTGTCCTGGCTCGACCAGGACTGCGCATCATCTCACTCAACACCAACTACTGCTACCGTTTGAACTGGTATGAGGGTGGAAGAATGAGGGACTATAAACACCTATTTGGGATGTATATGGGAAGTTGAGAGTGGAGTTAGGATGTACTGTATATAGTGTTACATAGAGGTATGTAATTAGTGACAGAGATAATATATTGGAGATTATGTAGATAGAGGTACAGGGGTGTGTTACAGAATATGTGGGTGAAGTTAAGAAATATGGGTGTTGGTTGGATTATTGAGAAGTATGTTAGTGAAGTGGTAATTGTAGTGTGTTGGAGTGAATACAAGTGAAGTTTTAGTGGTTGCAAATTCACTATCTTCACCATTCAGTGGCACAGCCAGGGGGTGGCACCCCCCCCCCTCCCCCTGAAATTTATGCGTGTGTTCGAGAGCAGACTGCGAGTCTTAAATGTCGAATACTTGTTTATTCCAGGGTATAATACTCGGTATGTCACATACTTTTTAAGACTTGCTTTACTTTAGGTGCAAGACGGATATTGGAATTTATGCACAGAGAGCCTTTGGCGCCCGGAAGGGTGAAGAGAGGAGGAGGAAAGGAAGCAAGAAACTTGCCGCTTTGTGAAATTTTCAATTTTTTTTATGTGCCTAATGACACATTATCTTCAAAACGGGAAACTCCGCTACTAACAGGTTTCTTTAATTATCTAGTTAGGAGTACCTGTGGGCATGTAGGCCTACATGTGGCAGAATTGGTTAAAAAAAAAAAAAAAAGTGGCAACGTTTATCGCCGTCAGCTGAGTGTCACTCGTCTTGTCGCTCATTACCCACCTGCGCCATCAGTCGTCAGTCAGCTCTCATCAGATCGTGTTGCACCAGTGACCAGTCCATACAACTTGCTAATTATGCTACTTGCACGATGTACTGTGACATGAAGTGAAAAGACGTATTCTGTGGGTTTCCCTGGATCACTTTCTTATGAAATGGAGGCAGCCACAGCAATCTGGTATATTGGACTTCATGAGTTCAAGTTTTAAAAGATCAGAGTAAGTTTAGCAAATGCATTACATTGTAGAGGATATTATTACTGCCAGTAATAATAACAAATGATAATGTCATGCCATGAGCTCTACATAAGTGTAGGTGCACACAGAAACTGGAAGCCAATGATTGCTTAAGATTTTCCTTGTGATATATCTCAGGCTTTAGGTACCCTTTCCCTGTGTGGCAACCATCACTGAAGTAAATTAATCATCATTGAACAAAGTAGGGTATTTAACAGACGATGGATTTTCATAAGCATTAGCATTGAGTGTGGTGAGTTGGGACAGTGTGGGATATGGGGCGAGTTGGAACAGTGGGCACTGCAATGCCAAATGCCAAGACATATCCATTCTATGGTGTCCATTCAATAGCCATGCCCCAACTTTACAAATATTTTTAATACAGCAAGACCTCACTATAACGGACTAATTGGGGCCCAAACCATTCCGAAAAATGTGAAATTCCAATAAAAGCAACATCCAGACTTCCCCCTGCTAATCTGGACTTTTTCCGATATATCAGACGTTAGTCCGGATCTCATGAACGGTTTTTAAACTGTTTTGACTACCATTGCGGTACTGTACTGTGTTATAACTTCACAACATTAATCAACTGGTATAATATATTTAATAATACTGTGCTGTACACTGATAAACATGTCTTTATTTACATTATTGTGGTGAACATAGCTGAAGTGGTCAGGCACTCCGGACTGCTTCTGGCTTTATCAGACTTTTTCCGATATATAGGAATTTAGTCTGATAGCTCCTCGAGTCCGATAAAAGCAAATTCCGATCTACTGAAGTCCATTATATCGAGGTTTTACTGTACTAGTTTTCTATAGAACCACGAACAATGCATGAAAAATGTGCAAATATGAAAGGGTAGCATTTTGACATTTGTAGAATTTCATTTTTGAAAATATATGTATTTTGCCAATTTTCCTCACCCATAGTCAGTTTTAGAGCTAAAGGTTTACTTTTTGGTAGGTGAAATCTTCAATTGTTATAGTTTTTTGTGATTTATCCAGAAAATACATTCTTACAGCAAAGGAGTGCTGAAGGATTAATAGACAATTGTCCCGACTCGCCCACCATTTTTTTTTTTTTTTTTTTTTTTTTTTTTTTTTTTTTAAATAACCGGGGTGAGTTGGGACAACAATTTCATTGTGATTTTCGCAAGGAAATGCCTACTTTTCATGCATTATATACTACTGTATTTTATAGTTTGTTGTATTTATGGTGGATTTGGGTGTCAGCAAGTAGATATTTCTCATTTTCAGGTTGCATGCATGCCCTAAAGAGAGAAAATACTGTGATGTGGGTTATGGCAGAAAAGTATATATTCGTATAGTGTTTAAAATAGGACAAAAGAGTTGTACAATACAATGAAATTTTTGGAAAGGTGAGGAACTGAGAAATGCAACAGGCCAGTTTGTGATGATATACTGTATACAGATGATTTTCGGCAGTACAGTATATCATTGGTGGACTTGTCTATTTAGCAGGAACTGTACACTCGCACCAAAAAGTATCGGTGCAGAACATGTGTTAAATATTATGATACACGGAACAAAGGTAACTGGAAATTGCGGTTCTGTCCTCTCCCACGCAGGCATCCCAGACAACAGACGAATGCTATTTCAAATACCTCTTGTGTCCTTCATAATGAGTAGGGAATGGTAGTAATTGTTATAATATATACAGGCATTAATGGGCTGACACTGCCACATGATCGAATCATTCCGGATGGCATCGGACCCACAATGCACCGATAGTTTTTGGTGCGAGTGTACTTTTTACAATGCAAGAGCTGGACAAAGACTTTCATGATTATAAAAAGCAGTGGTAGATAACTGGTTCGGATTGGTGAGGGCCCGCGATCGAAACCATCACTCGTTAATGTTATCATCCACTCACTTGATGTAGTGCTGCCTACTTCTTCCTTAGTCTTTATCATTCTTTTTCTGTGCCTGCCCTCCTCTCTTCCTATTTCTCCCAATTTTCCTATCGCTTCTTATTGCGTTTCTTTCCTTTACAGGTGGCTTTACATTGAGTGACAAGACAAATGGTTTCCTGTAAGCCAAGAAACCACTTACAACGCTGGGTGGTAACCATATAACCAAACCATACGTTTTCCCTGCGTGTCAACAAGTGGGTTGGTGGAGGGTTGGTTCCGCTCCCCGTAAAACAAATAACTCAGAGTCAGGTGGCCACCCCTTACGGGATTATGGCGTCTGGCAATAGATAGATAGATAGATAGATATTTCTCAGTGAAATTTTTCAGCATAAATAGCTACAGGCAACTTAGTGGAACTCTTAACTACGGAATATGTATAGTGCAGTTCGTCCTTGAGAGTGAGGCATGTGGGGGGGGGAGTAGGTTTATGATGGAAGAGTTGTGAGGTAGGATAGGACTGGAGTGCATTGGTGTTGTGATGAGGAGGGGATGATTGAGATGGTTTGGGCATGTGGAGAGGATGGGGGATGATAATGAGGTGCAGAAATTGATAAGTGCTAATGTTAGGGGTAGGGTTGCAAGAGTTTGACTGAAAAGGACCTGGAACAAGGTCACTGAGTGTGGCCTCAGGGATTAGGGACTGAATAGGGAAGCTGCCAGAGATCGAGCAGCATGGAGAGCTGCCATTAGGTGAACAAGGCCGACGGATCAAGCATGCTGGAGCCTTTAAAAACTAAATGAACTTCAAATTGATTTATTGGATAAATGTAAGTTTCTTTGTTTTTTGAGCAATAATGCAATGATTTTGCCACACATCAACCCAAATGGTGAAGTACATTGTGTTTTTATGTTTCTCATTGTTGCCCCCCCCCCAAATTATTTTTCTGGCTGCGCCCGTCACTTTTCCTGTAATAGTAATTATGAGAGACGAGCAGAAAGATGAGCACTGCCCATGCATTACCAACATCTTCCCATCCTAGCATTCACTGTAACCAGCTGATGCAGGAGGCAGGCAACTTTGGGAAGGGATAGGTGCAATGACTTGGCAAGGTTAGGAAGCTTGAGCAGGTCTGACTCATGATGCAACAGCTACAGTTATCAGGGTCACTGAGCCCTTAACAGCCTGAAGCAGGGCAACACCTGCTTGTGACAGGGGCCTGGGTACTCCAAGGGGCATATAAACGCAGTAAATATTATACAGTGCATAAAATGATACTGTGATAAAACCTGAGAAGAGCCTGCGAACATAAGAGATACCAAGATGACATGGGGACCTAGAAGTCCTTCAGGATATGGATGGGGCACACAGTACATTTTAACCTTCATGGACTGAATAAAGTGAAGATAGAACCATGGAACCTTTTGTCCATTACCTGAACATTTCATGAGGATTGGTAACTAGTTTGTAATTCTTTGCCCGTACAGTATTTTTCTTTTCACAAAGTTGTGTTGTCCATTTCATATCCTTAATGTTCAGCAGCAGATATTCGTAATCTGTTTATCTTAGAAATTATTGCATACTGTTTTGCATTATGGCATCTATGCAGTTCCATTTTCACCTGTGGTAAGTCCCAACGTGTCATATTTCACTAGGAATGCTGCTGATAAGCCATCCTTATATGAGGTTTCTTTTTCCTTGTTTTCTGGGTCCTACCTTTAACCATCCTTAGGAGGGGCAACATGATGATGATGATGATGATGAGGATGGTAGTCATGACATTGATGATAGTAATGGTAATTAATGATGATGGTGTTAAATGATGTAACTTTCAGGTGGGTGTTATACAAATCAGTGGACCCGGGATTGATGCTGACATGGCTTGTAAATGAGCTTACCAAGGCTGAGGCATTGGGCGAGTTGGTACACATCATTGGTCATATCCCACCCTACTACATTGACTGCTTTGCCCAGTGGGGTCACCAGTACTCACGCATTGTTGACAGGTATGTGGGTGTAGGAAAGAAGGTTGTAGCTGAGGGAGGGAAAGGAGAGTTCTCCCCTTCAAATGGTTACCTGATGTATATCTCGACAACATAATGCTGTAAATTGTTGAGATGAAGAGTAACAGTATACCCCTATATGGAAATATTGCTTAGTGGAAAGATACAATGGCTATGGCTGGTCTAGATCCACTTGAAGTACGAATTTGTCAGGCTGAATCTGTTGTATCTCTACAGTAAGGATCCCTGTATATAAGTAACTATTTCATCTTTATTTTCAGTTCTGTTCTTGCTGCACCTGATCATATTACTCAGCCTAGCTGAGAAAAGGTTAGAAATAAACACCATTAGCATTAGGTCTCCCCATAGCTGAATGAAACTATATAGCAATAGCAGGAATGCACCAATGTATGGAAAGAGTTAAGGGAACAGAGGGAACAGGTGAGGGCTGATTCAAGGACAAGGAGAGGATATACAGTAGAGGGATACTGAATTGTAGTTAATGGTTAAAGCTTGAATCCTTTATTAATCCCATCAGTGTGTAGGGGTCCAAGGCTATGCAACCATAAGTGAATACACCTAAGGGTGGTTGACTAGCCAGCCTACTTTCCTTGATGACATTATCTAAAAAGCTTCAGTTAGCACTGTAGGATGGAACCTGTGCATGGCTGTCACTCCCCCCCCCCCAAAAAAAAAAAAAAAAAAAAATTTGCCTTGAAGTTTGTTTAGCATTACCAGTAAACCAGAGCTGTGTTAGTCTGTGGTTTTCAGGGAACATTAGAATGTATAGAATTATTAAAGTTAGTGCAGCATTTAATGAATCATTAGCCAATAACCAGGGTCTGGCACGTGACAAACTTGGCAGCAAATTGGATTTTTATTTCCACAAACTGGCAGATCAAATTTTACACTTTCAGACATAGAGGCCTGAAGCTAAGCTTCCCCTGATAGCATCTTCACAGTACACACACACACACACACACGAACCGCCGGAGAGAGAGGTCGTCCCAGGCATCGCTCCTAACCTTGAGTAGTTTCAGGAATTTTGTCTGTCCTGTCTCCTAGGGTCTTTCTTTAAATTTAAAATAATGAAAGTTGGTAGACTACGAAAAATGTTAAGCTTATTCGGTAACAGCTGTTTAGGTACTTTACCGGTAAGTTAAAGATGGCCGAAAATGTAAACAATGCGGGAATGGAATTACAAGGATTTGATGCTAATACTAATGTCATGGACCTGGTGAAAACATTAATTATGAGGATTAGTGAACTCGAAAAAAAAGTAGAGAATCTAGTGATAAAGGATGTGTCAGGAAATACGGAAACCACCATACAGAGTCTAATCCAGTCCAACGAAACAGCCAATGAAGAGATTAAGAATTTGAAGAGGGAAAATGTTGAACTGAGGAGGAAACTTGAAGAGAGTACTAGTAAAACGGAGAAGGTGAATAATGTACTAGAAGAACACAAGGCAAAGTGGGCACACGTAGAAGAAGAACAGAAGGAAGTGGTCAGCTTAAGAGAGATCATCCAGGAAGAAAGGGAAATGAACAAGAAAGAAATGGAAGAAAATGTAGTGAAAATACTGAAGAAAAAAGAGAAAATAGTGAGAGAAACTGTAGAAAGGAACAGATGTGTGGTAGTATTTGGAAACAGGGAAGAGGAAGAAAAGGTTAGGTTCGCAAGACTCGAGAGAGACACGAACATGGTGAGAGGAATATTAGGCAAGATTGACCCCGAAGGAGACAAGTGGGTAAAAGAAATTGAGGAAGTAAGGAGGATAGGGCCTTATAAGAAAGGAGAAACAAGACCAATGAGAGTCAAGTTTACATCAGAAAGTGTAATAAATGAGATACTTAAAGTGATCTGGAAATTAAGCAAAGAGGCGGGGATGGAAAATATTATAATAAGAAAAGATCTGAATGAAGAAGAAAGAGAAGTTTTAAAATCATTAAAGGAAGAAGTAAAGGAAAAAAATGATAAGAGGACAGAGGAAGAACGTAATACTTAGTTTTGGAGAGTATTTGATATGAAATAAAGGAAATGGTATTTAAGGAAATAGAAGTGAAGGTAACTAGGGGGGATGGTTGTGAAAGATCAGAAGTTGAGGAAGTGGTACGGACAGAGAGTAGGAGAGAAGAGGGTATTAATAATGTCAAAAATAATTTGAAGGTGATATATACTAATGTTGATGGTTTCATATCGACAAGGATCGAAATTAATGATTTTTTGAGAGAACATGAACCTGATGTCATGTGCTTTGTAGAGACCAAATTAAGAGAAGATATTGATGTTCATTTGGGAGATGGTAAATACAAACTGTGGAGAAAAGACAGAAAAGAAAAAAAGGGAGGAGGAGTGATGATAGCAGTGAAGAACAACATAAATGTAGATACTGTGGAAATGGGAGAAGGCAGGGCTGAAGTGATATATATGAAATTAGAAACTGGAGAGAATGTTAAGAGAGATATGGCGGTAGTGTATGTTCCCCCAAAGACGAGAGCATGGAAGGATGACGAATATCATGAGATGTTGTCAGATATGGCTAGCTACTTGCAAAAAATAATTGAGAAAAGCAATAATATAATTTTGGTGGGTGACTTTAATTGTAAAGAGGTGAACTGGGAGGAATGGTACTCGGGAGGCGGCGAGGATTCGTGGGGTACTATGTTATTAAATATAATAATGAATAATGTGATGACGCAGTGGGTCAAAGAAGAGACACGGTTTCGAGGTGAGGACACACCAGCAAGGTTAGATTTACTGTTCACCAAAGAACCCGATGTAATAGAATCATTGGAATATCTCTGTCCTTTGGGAAAAAGTGATCACGTGGTCATTGAGTTCCAGATGTTAATAGGAAACGTTGAGCCAAGAGACGAGCTTCATAGACAGGGAAGATACAACTTTGGCAAAGCAAATTTTACAGGATTGAGAAACTTTTTTGAAAATGCGGATTGGAGAAAATTCAGAGAAACAAGAGAGATACAGAGGAAGTGGGATATCTTTCTAGACCTCTATAATTTGGGAGTGGAAAAATTTGTACCAAGAGTAAGAGGGAAAGAAAACAGGAAAAAGGAGTGGTTTAATAGAAGGTGTATGATAGCCAAAAAAAAAGAGAGATAAGGCGTGGAACAATTGGAGAAAGAGAGGTAACGACAGAACAAAGGAAGAATATAAAAGAACAAGAAACGAATACACAAGAATACGTAGGGAAGAAGAAAGGAATTTTGAAAAAGGTATAATTGACAAATGCAAGGATGAACCCAAACTGTTTTATAGATTTGTTAATGGCAAACTGAAACAAAAGGAAGGAATCACCAAGCTGAAAGTAGATGGAGAGGTCTTTAAGGATGCGGCAATGCAAGCAGAAATAATGAACAAACGTTTCCAGTCAGTTTTCACTAAAGAAAAGGAGCTTGTGGAAGGGAGGGAGTGATTAGAAATGTTCCGGTGATGAAAGATATAAAAGTGGAGGTGCAGGAAGTGTATAAATTACTGGAAACTCAAGATGTAAGGAAAGCCCCAGGACCTGATGGAATTTCTAATTGGGTACTGAAGGAATGCAGAGAACAACTGGCGGATAAAATTCACAGCTTAATTGTATGCTCACTGGAAGAGGGGAAAGTGCCAAAAGAATGGAAGAGGGCAAATGTGGTACCAATTTACAAGGGAGGAAATAGGGAAGAACCCCTGAATTATAGACCAGTGTCTCTAACCAGCATGGTCGCAAAATTGTGTGAGAGAATCCTGAAAGACAGATGGATAAAATATCTGGAAGAGATGAATATTTTGGCTGAAAGTCAGTTTGGATTCAGAAGTGGAAGGTCATGTGTTTCAAACTTGTTGAGCTTTTACTCAAGAGCGATTGATGTGGTACAGGAGAGAGATGGTTGGGCGGATTGTGTGTACTTAGACTTAGAGAAGGCCTTTGACAAGGTACCTCATAAGAGACTAATGTGGAAACTAGAATATATAGGAGGACTAAAGGGGAAACTTCTGGAATGGATGAGAGACTTTTTGAGAGACAGACAAATGAGGACAGTAATAAAGGAAAAGATGTCTGGATGGAGGGAAGTAACAAGTGGAGTCCCTCAAGGTTCAGTGTTGGCGCCAGTAATGTTCCTGATTTACGTAAATGATATGGTAGATGGAGTGAACAGTTATGCGAGTCTGTTTGCTGATGATGTAAAGATCTTGAGGAAGATAGAGGTTGAGGATGATTGTAAAATACTGCAGGAGGATTTGGATAGGATACACAATTGGAGCCGGACGTGGGAAATGAAATTTAATGTAAAGAAATGTAAAATATTGGAAATGGGTAAAAGTATCAGGAGACCATCAATGAATTATTTTTTGGGTAATGAATTAATCACAAAAAGGAGAGAAGAGAAAGATTTGGGAGTGCTGGTCCAAGATAGTTTGTCACCAGAAAAGCACATTAACAAGATAGTTGGAGAGACTTATAAGCTCTTGACTAACATAAGAGTAGCATTTCATTATACAGTGCTCGTCAGAAGTATGGAGCGCCCTGCGTCCCTCCTGAAAAACAAACCTTTCAACATTGAAAAAACATAAAAATAATGCATTTTATTTACCTTTAGTGCTTTGTAGGGTAGCCTTTACGTTTCTTCACGGGCCTGAGACGTCTTGGAAGTGAAAGGGCGAGGCTCCTGAGGTGCTGGAGCGGTATTTTGTCCCAGGAGTCACGAATGGCGGCTTCCAGCTTAGGCAGAGAGCTCACGTCCTTCCCTTGGAGACTCTTCTTTACGAGGTACCAGAGGTTTTCAATTGGGTTGAGGTCTGGGCTATTTCCTGGCCAGTCTGTCATGAATGATACCCCGCAGTCATGAAGCCAATTGGTGACCGATTTGGCCTTGTGAGCAGGTGCACCATCCTGCTGAAACACTCTTGCACCTGTTAGCTCGAAGGAGTCTGGTAAATGATCACACACAAGCTCCAGGTAAACATCCTGATTCACTCTGAGGTTCTTGGGAAGTACAAGCAGCTTCCCCAAACCCTTCCCTGAGAAACAACCCCATACCATGAGTGAATCAGGATGTTTAACTGTGCTTTCTACATACCGTGGGTCAAGTGGGTCACTACCTTTTCGTGCTCCTCTGTTACAGGTAACACTAAACGTTGCCTCATCAGACCACAACACTGACAACCATTGCTCCTCACCCCAGTTTAGATATTTATTAGCAAAGGCAAGCCTACGAATTCTCTGGCTGCTAGAGAGAAGAGGCTTTTTCACAGGCCTGTGACTTGTGTAACCAAGCTCATGCACCCTACGAGACACTGTTCTCACTGACACCTCACCAAACACTTCTGGGTTGCTCTCCTTAATTTTCCTTGCACTCACATGAGGATTAAACTCCACTGCACGTTTTAAAACATTAACAGACCTTGGGGAAGTTTTCCTAGGCCTACCAGACCTCGGTTTCTCTGTGGGAACTTCGCCACTGTTTTCCTCCCGAAACCGCGCACACCAACGACGCACTGTCGATTGTGCCACACCAACCAATTCACTAATTTCCTTTGTCTGGTGGCCTGCCTCCTTTAGAGCAATGATCTGGGATATGATTTCACTCGATAGTTCACGGGTAGGTGCCATAACAAAGTTTTAAAGGCCAAAACACTGCGGGACACTCGGTAAAAAATGGCGCAATTTGAGAGGGACACTCGGCGGAGTTCCTCTCTCTCAGGCAGCCCGTGGGCAACTGAGGCGGGAACCAACCAGCGTGTCGGAAGGCCTTAGGCTACCGTGACGTCATGCTCGGAGCTCAAACTTGTGGCTCAATTCTTACCCCCAAAAATGGGTGATTCTTTTTGGGCCATAAGTATTGCGCGCCCGGCGGACAATGCTGAATACTTCTGAGGAGTACTGTATGGATGAGGAAATGATGAAAAAATTGATAGTGGCCATGGTCCGCCCCAGGATAGAATATGCAGCGGTAGTGTGGTCCCCACACAAAAAGAAAGATATAAACAAGATTGAGAGAATACAAAGAACAGCAACGAAGATGGTCCCCAGTCTGACAGACCTGTCATACAGAGAGAGGCTGGAAAAACTGGATTTGCCTTCATTAGAGGAAAGGAGAAAGAGGGGAGACATGATTGCGGTGTTCAGGACCATGGTGGGAGTAGATAAAATTGACAAAGAAGATCTGTTTGTATGGGATAAGAGAGCAACAAGAGGACATGGAATGAAATTGAAAAAGTCAAGCTGCTTGAAGGATATCAAGAAATATAGCTTTCCTTACAGAAGTATAGACTTATGGAATAGCCTGGACAAAGAGATCGTCCAGTCTAAAAACTTAAACGAGTTTAAAGTTAAATTTGACTTATTGAGAAACAGCGACGGAAACCCACGAGCATAGTACATTCCGTGTATATCACAATTAGGTATATTCTTAAATATTTAGAACGACTCAGACAAAGAGGTGGTGCATGAGAAAAACATTCATGTGTGTAAAGGTAGACTTGATAAATGTGGATTTGGAGACAGGACAACACGAGCATTGCTCAATTCCTGTATACTACAAATAGGTAAATACAAATAGGTAAATACACACACACACACACACACACACACCGCTCGCTGGTGCAGTGGTAACGTTCTCGCTTGCCAACTGGTGGACGGGAGTTCGCACCTCGCTCGGGTTGCGAAAAGTTTCACTGACGAAGTGGGTGGTTACTGTCCCCCTTGAGCAAGGAGACGGGTGTGTGCGTGTGTGAAGGTCACAGCCTTGCCCTTAGATCGGACTATATGAGCTCTCAGCTCCCTTCCGGGAGGGTAAAAGCTGAAGATCACGACCATCAAGTGATCCTGACCGACCCGGTGAATTACACACACACAAGAAGAAGAACAGAAAGAAGTGGTCAGCTTAAGAGAGATCATGCAGGAAGAAAGGGAATTGAACAAGAAAGAAATGGAAGAAAATGTAGTGAAAATACTGAAGAAAAAAGAGAAATAGTGAGAGAAACTGTAGAAAGGAACAGATGTGTGGTAGTATTTGGAAACAGGGAAAAGGAAGAAAAGGTTAGGTTCGCAAGACTCGAGAGAGACACGAACATGGTGAGAGGAATATTAGGCAAGATTGACCCTGAGGGAGACAAGTGGGTAAAAGAAATTGAGGAAGTAAGGAGGATAGGGCCTTATAAGAAAGGAGAAACAAGACCAATGAGAGTCAAGTTTACATCAGAAAGTTTAATAAATGAGATACTTAAAGTGACCTGGAAATTAAGCAAAGAGGCGGGGATGGAAAATATTATAATAAGAAAAGATCTGAATGAAGAAGAAAGAGAAGTTTTAAAATCATTAAAGGAAGAAGTAAAGGAAAAAAATGATAAGAGGACAGAGGAAGAACGTAATACTTTTTTTTGGAGAGTATTGGATATGTAAGTAAGGAAATGGTATTTAAGGAAATAGAAGTGAAGGAAACTAGGGGGGATGGTTGTGAAAGATCAGAAGTTGAGGAAGTGGTACGGACAGAGAGTAGGAGAGAAGAGGGTATTAATAATGTCAAAAATAATTTGAAGGTGATATATACTAATGTTGATGGTTTCATATCGACAAGGATCAAAATTAATGATTTCTTGAGAGAACATGAACCTGATGTCATGTGCTTTGTAGAGACCAAATTAAGAGAAGATATTGATGTTCATTTGGGAGATGGTAAATACAAACTGTGGAGAAAAGACAGAAAAGAAAAAAAGGGAGGAGGAGTGATGATAGCAGTGAAGAACAACATAAATGTAGATACTGTGGAAATGGGAGAAGGCAGGGCTGAAGTGATATATATGAAATTAGAAACTGGAGAGAATGTTAAGAGAGATATGGCGGTAGTGTTTGTTCCCCCAAAGACGAGAGCATGGAAGGATGACGAATACCATGAGATGTTGTCAGATATGGCTAGCTATTTGCAAAAAATAATTGAGAAAAGCAATGATATAATTTTGGTGGGTGACTAATTGTAAAGAGGTGAACTGGGAGGAATGGTACTCGGGAGGCGGCGAGGATTCGTGGGGCACTATGTTATTAAATATAATAATGAATAATGTGATGACGCAGTGGGTCAAAGAAGAGACACGGTTTCGAGGTGAGGACACACCAGCAAGGTTAGATTTACTGTTCACCAAAGAACCCGATGTAATAGAATCATTGGAATATCTCTGTCCTTTGGGAAAAAGTGATCACGTGGTCATTGAGTTCCAGATGTTAAGAAACGTTGAGCCAAGAGACGAGCTTCATAGACAGGGAAGATACAACTTTGGCAAAGCAAATTTTACAGGATTGAGAAACTTTTTTGAAAATGCGGATTGGAGAAAATTCAGAGAAACAAGAGAGATACAGAGGAAGTGGGATATCTTTCTAGACCTCTATAATTTGGGAGTGGAAAAATTTGTACCAAGAGTAAGAGGGAAAGAAAACAGGAAAAAGGAGTGGTTTAATAGAAGGTGTATGATAGCAAAAAAGGAGAGAGATAAGGCGTGGAACAATTGGAGAAAGAGAGGTAACGACAGAACAAAGGAAGAATATAAAAGAACAAGAAATGAATACACAAGAATACATAGAGAAGAAGAAAAGAATTTTGTAAAAGGTATAATTGACAAATGCAAGGATGAACCCAAACTGTTTTATAGATTTGTTAATGGCAAACTGAAACAAAAGGAAGGAATCACTAAGCTGAAAGTAGAAGGAGAGATCTTTAAGGATGCGGCAATGCAAGCAGAAATAATGAACAAACGTTTCCAGTCAGTTTTCACTAAAGAAAAGGAGCTTGTGGAAGGGGAGGGAGTGATTAGAAATGTTCCGGTGATGAAAGATATAAAAGTGGAGGTACAGGAAGTGTACAAATTACTGGAAACTCAAGATGTAAGGAAAGCCCCAGGACCTGATGGAATTTCTAATTGGGTACTGAAGGAATGCAGAGAACAACTGGCGGATAAAATTCACAGCTTAATTGTATTCTCACTGGAAGAGGGGAAAGTGCCAAAAGAATGGAAGAGGGCAAATGTGGTACCAATTTACAAGGGAGGAAACAGGGAAGAACCCCTGAATTATAGACCAGTGTCTCTAACCAGCATGGTCGCAAAATTGAGTGAGAGAATCCTGAAAGACAGATGGATAAAATATCTGGAAGAGATGAATATTTTGGCTGATTGTCAGTTTGGATTCAGAAGTGGAAGGTCATGTGTTTCAAACTTGTTGAGCTTTTACTCAAGAGCGATTGATGTGGTACAGGAGAGAGATGGTTGGGCGGATTGTGTGTACTTAGACTTAGATAAGGCCTTTGACAAGGTACCTCATAAAAGACTAATATGGAAACTAGAATATATGAGGACTAAAGGGGAAACTTCTGGAATGGATGAGAGACTTTTTGAGAGACAGACAAATGAGGACAGTAAGAAAGGAAAAGATGTCTGGATGGAGGGAAGTAACAAGTGGAGTCCCTCAAGGCTCAGTGTTGCCGCCAGTAATGTTCCTGATTTACATAAATGATATGGTAGATGGAGTGAACAGTTATGCAAGTCTGTTTGCTGATGATGTAAAGATCTTGAGGAAGATAGAGGTTGAGGAGGATTGTAAAATACTGCAGGAGGATTTGATGTAAAGATCTTGAGGAAGATAGAGGTTGAGGAGGATTGTAAAATACTGCAGGAGGATTTGGATAGGATACACAATTGGAGCTGGACGTGGGAAATGAAATTTAATGTAAAGAAATGTAAAATAATGGAAATGGGTAAAAGTACCAGGAGACCATCACTGAATTATTTTTTGGGTAAACAATTAATCACAAAAATGAGAGAAGAGAAAGATTTGGGAGTGCTGGTCCAAGATAGTTTGTCACCAGAAAAGCACATTAACAAGATAGTTGGAGAGACTTATAAACTCTTGACTAACATAAGAGTAGCATTTCATTATATGGATGAGGAAATGATGAAAAAATTAATGGTGGCCATGATCCGCCCCAGGTTAGAATATGCAGCGGTAGTGTGGTCCCCACACAAAAAGAAAGATATAAACAAGATTGAGAGAATACAAAGAACAGCAACCAAGATGATCCCCAGTCTGACAGACCTGTCATACAGAGAGAGGCTGGAAAAACTGGATTTGCCTTCGTTAGAGGAAAGGAGAAAGAGGGGAGACATGATTGCGGTGTTCAGGACCATGGTGGGAGTAGATAAAATTGACAAAGAAGATCTGTTTGTATGGGATAAGAGAGCAACAAGAGGACATGGAATGAAATTGAAAAAGTCAAGCTGCATGAAGGATATCAAGAAATATAGCTTTCCTTACAGAAGTATAGACTTATGGAATAGCCTGGACAAAGAGATCGTCCAGTCTAAAAACTTAAACGAGTTTAAAGTTAAATTTGACTTATTGAGAAACAGCGACGGAAACCCACGAGCATAGTACATTCCGTGTATATCACAATTAGGTATATTAGGTAAATACTTAAATATTTGGAACGATTAGACAAAGAGGTGGTGCATGAGAAAAACATTCATGTGTGTAAAGGTAGACTTGATAAATGTGGATATGGAGACAGGACAACACGAGCATTGCTCAATTCCTGTATACTACAAATAGGTAAATACACACACACACACACACACACTTTTACCTATTTCCAATATTTTACATTTCTTTACATTAAATTTCATTTCCCACGTCCGGCTACATGATTGGAGCCGGATGTGGGAAATGAAATTTAATGTAAAGAAATGTAAAATATTGGAAATGGGTAAAAGTACCAGGAGGCCATCACTGAATTATTTGTTGGGTAATGAATTAATCACAAAAATGAGAGAAGAGAAAGATTTGGGAGTGCTGGTCTAAGATAGTTTGTCACCAGAAAAGCACATTAACAAGATAGTTGGAGAGACTAATAAACTCTTGACTGACATAAGAGTAGCATTTCATTATATGGATGAGGAGATGATGAAATAATTAATGGTGGCCATGATCCGCCCCAGGTTAGAATATGCAGCGGTAGTGTGGTCCCCACACAAAAAGAAAGATATAAACAAGATTGAGAGAATACAAAGAACAGCAACCAAGATGGTCTCCAATCTGGCAGACCTGTCATAGAGAGAGAGGCTGGCAAAGCTGGATTTGCCTTCCTTAGAGGAAAGGAGAAAGAGGGGAGACATGATTGCAGTGTTCAGGACCATGGTGGGAGTAGATAAAATTGACAAAGAAGATCTGTTTGTATGGGATAAGAGAGTAACAAAAGGACACGGAATGAAATTGAAAAAGTCAAGCTGCTTGAAGGATATCAAGATATATAGCTTTCCTTACAGAAGTATAGACTTATGGAATAGCCTGGACAAAGAGATCGTCCAATCTAAAAACTTAAACGAGTTTAAAGCTAAATTTGACTTATTGAGAGACGGCGATGGAAACCCACGAGCACAGCACATTCCGTGTATATCACAATTAGGTATATTAGGTAAATACATAAATATTTGGAACGTCTTAGACGAAGAGGTGGTGCATGAGAAAAACATTTGTGTGTGTAAAGGTAGACTTGATAAATGTGGATTTGGAGACAAGACAACATGAGCATTGCTCAATTCCTGTATACTACAAATAGGTAAATACACACACACACACTCACACACGTGCATGCATGCATGCACACATCATGACCAACTTAAGGACTCAAATCATGATAAGTCTCACCACCATGTTTTCCAGCTCAGACACTTACACTTGTGCCATCAAATTGTGTGTGTTATGTTGTGTTGTGTAATGTTGTTGGTGTGTGGGCCCTGTGTTTGCATCCCATCCAGTACTGTGATTAATTTAGTAAGTTTCATATAGCATGTACATTCCAGGTGGAGAGATGGCAATTTTAGGCCAAGCTAAAGCAGACAGTATGTGGAGAAATGCAGAATAGTGAACTGGAAGAGGATGGTGGAAAATGAGTAGAAGGATGCACAGCTAGGGAAAAAAAATTGACTAACATTTTATCTCTTCTAGTTCTCACTTTCCTCTGCTTGCTGATATTTATAAACTAAGGTAGACTTGGTGTGTTTCTTTGTCCATAGATGATCATCATCTAATCCTATATCACCCCACGAGGAGCGCAGGAGCCCGCGGTTAGACAAATTGGTCCTGACATTCAAGATCAGAGAGACCAGCTTCACTCATCCCTGAGTGGCATTATGTGAGCAGTAATTCCCAACTACCCCTTGGATATAAACCTATACAGACTCAGGCCAGTTGGAGTGCCTTAATTACCCACTAAGCCACCAGGCACCATGAATTGGTTATATGATTACCACCCAGCATAGTAAATGGTTTCTTGGTGTACAGGAAGCCATTTGGCTTGTCACTCAGTGTAGAGTCACAGATAGGCAGAAGAAAGAGGAAAGAATGAAGGAAAGAAAGACAGAAGAGGGAGTGTAAAGTCACCTATAGGCAGAAAGAAGAGGAAAGAATGAAGGAAAGACAGATGAGGAAGGAGGGAAGAGATGCTCCTTGATATGTGTCATGAAGGAATGTGATTGACATGTTCGAAGTGTGAGGTAGAAATGGTGAAACAATAGGCAAACTTTTGTCCCTAACTGTACATGGGGAGAAAAATAGCAGGGTTAGATGAAGTGGAGCTGAGAGATGGGGTTAGGATAAGGAATGGTTTGTAGAAGGTGAAATGTGTGAGAAGAAAGTTATGGCTAGTAGATGGTGGAGTTTGACATGGGTAGGGTTTGGAGAAGCATGGTTTGTAGAAAGTGGGCATGGATAAAAGTAGAATTGAGTGTGGGTAAGGTTGGGATTAGTTCTATACCCAAATTTGTCGCATTACCTGCTAAGATCTCTGGGCGAAACCTTATTTACCTCATTGTGATCATTCCTGGAAATGATCCAGGGAGATGGATTGCATATTTGACAGTTGTCATAATGGAGGGGGGGAAATAAGGACGTTGAAAAAGTTGAATGTCTTTCTTAATTACCTGTGTCTGTTTGATAGGAATCTAAGCTGCCTTCTTCTTTTCTGTTCCAGGTTTTCACACATAATTAGGGGCCAGTTTTATGGCCACTCGCACATGGATGAGTTCCGAATCCACTATGGGACAGTGCAGGATGGAGCGGGAAATGGGAGAAAAAGACCTATTGGGGTTCAGTATGTCACCCCAAACAATGGACCCTTCAATGACCTCAATCCATCATACAGGATATTCTATATTGATGGTGACCATCCTCATACGACCAGGGTAGGAAATTATGATCTGGCTTTTTGTGTGCATATTTTGATAATGATTATTTATTCATAGAGAATTCATGAGCAGAAATGTTCCATATGTAATAAAATTGTAGCTGTGGTAAAAGTTGTCTGCAGTTAATGGTAAACAATGAGCTGCAGCCTTGATTTCAAGCTTCGTGCTGTAGGATGTGTAACTAAATGACTGACATTGTTGTGCTGTCATGTGAGTTTTTTTGTGGTGAAAATCATGTTTTTATGCTCATTCATTCATTCATTCATTCGGCTCCCAGGTAGGCATTTAGCCTGTCAGGTGGATCAGCCGTCTCCAGTTGGTTCTCTCAAAGGCCTCTTGATTTCTCAATGCTTCGATGTTATCCATACCTCGTCTGTCCAACAGTTCCTCCACACCATCTCTCCATCTTTTCCGAGGTCTTCCGACTGATCTTCTGCCATCAGGTCTCCAATTCCATCTCTCCTTCACTATTCTTGACTCGTCCATCCTCTCAACATGTCCTAGCCATCTCAGTTGTGAATTTTCAGTTACTTTTCTCACCGATGTTACTCCAACCATTTCTCTTATTGTTTCATTCCTGATTCTGTCTCTCCTTGTTTTGTCCACTATTGCTCTCGGTGGTCTCATTTCTGCTGCTTGAACTCTGCTCCAGTCTCGGGTTGTCAGAGTCCAGCTCTCAGATGCGTATGTGAGTATAGGTGTTAAAATAGACTGGAATATAGTTCTCTTTGCCTCCAGTGGTACATATCTGTCTTTGAGTATTGGATATAGAGAGCATACACATCTGCTATATTTAGTTATCCTTTCGGTGATCTCTCTCTTATTCTTATCTCCCTCCTTCGTAAAAATACACCCCAGATATTTTACAAGTTCTACTTCTTTGACCTGATCGCCCCCAACTACTATATCATCCGCGTCATCATTTTGCTTTTTCACAGTGAGTATTTCTGTTTTGTTTATGTTTATTGTTACTCCTGCTTCTTCAAAACATTCCCTCCAGCACTCCAAAGCTCTTGTTAGTTGTGGCCGGCTATTACTCCAACATGCGATGTCGTCTGCGTAGGCCAATATATCCCCTTGCTCTTCATTTCCAAACCTTTCCTTGAATCTTTTAATTATCATGTCCATATAAGCAATAAACAGTAATGGGGATAGTACACTTCCTTGTTTCACCTCAGTTTCCACTTTAAACCAAGTATCTTTTTCATACCCCGTTCGAACCTTACATTGATGAGGGTCATATGTACTCTTAATGGCCCTCTTCAATCTCCCAGTGATTCCATATTCCTCTACAAGACACCTCCAAAGCTTTTTCCTAGGAATTGAGTCAAAAGCCTTTGACAGGTCAATAAAGGCAACATATAGGTCCTTGTTATACTCCCAGCATTTTTCCATCACCATTCTGAGTACAAATACCGGGTCCGACGTGCTTCTGTCCTTCCTGTACCCAAACTGCTCTTCTCCTAGTCTGTCTTCAATTATAGATCTTGCTCTTTTCTCTATAATTCTTTTGTAGAGTTTAGCTATGTGGTTTATAAGCGATATGCCTCTGTAATTATTACACAGTCCCGAATCACCCTTTCCTTTAAATATGGGCACTATGATGGTTTTGCCCCAATCCGGTGGAATTTTTCCATTTACCCATGCTTCATTGACCACTCTTAACACTGTTTCTTTTAGTCGATTACTTCCATTCTTGATCAATTCAATAGGTATTCCATCGCTGCCTGGTAATTTATTGTTCTTCATCTTTATCAAAGAGTCCTCGAGTTCTCTCATTGTTATTAACTCATCAATTTCGTCCTGTGCTTCATACTCTGGACCCAATCCATCTCTGTACTCCTCAAGATCTACTGTCTCTCTGTTTAGTAGTCTCTTAAAGTAGTTTTGCCATCGTTCATTGATTTTGTCCTCGTCTGTGATTATATTACCATCGTCATCTTTCAAGTTGTAGATCATTGTTTTGTCTTTACGGTATGATTTTGCCAGTCCAAATATTTTCTTTTTATTTCCTCTGACATCTTCCTCTAAAGCTTCTCCTAAGTCTTTCCAAACATTTCTTTTTGCTTGTCTCTTTATGTTCTCAGCTTCATTTCTTGCCTCTATATACTCAAGTCTTGTCTCTGGGCTTTTATGTTTCAGCCACTTCCTCAATTTCTTCACTTTATTCTTCACTGCCAACTTAACTTCTTCCGTCCACCACGGTGTATGTCGTTTTCTGCTTCCTCCTACCATTTTTACTCCTAACTCTTCTTCTGCAATTCTTCTTATAATGTTTTCTAATTCGACCCAAGTTTGGATCTCGTCATCCCTATTTTCAAGTTGTTCATCAATTTTGTTCATATAAGTTTCCCTTGTCACTTCATTTCTAAGTGGTTCAACATTTATCATCTTTCTCTTCTGTTTTTGTTTCACTTTTACTCCTGTTTATAGTTAGGTCCGCGACAAGTAATCTGTGGTCAGAATTTAAAGAGTCTCCAGGAAGAACTTTAACATTGCGAAATATCCGTTTATCTGATGTTATAAAGTAGTCTATGATGGATTTTTGGTCAAATTGTCCAGTTACCGTATTCCACCTATATCGCGTGAATTGATGCTCCTCTTTGTGTTCAAAGTAGCCATTCATGATTTTGAGATTATTTCTAACACACAAGTCGATCAGATTTTCGCCTTCAGTATTCCTGGTTTCTTCACCAAGTGGACCGATAATATTTTCTATTCCTTCTCTCTTTTCCCACTCGGGCGTTGAAGTCTCCCATGAGTATTGTTGTATGATTTGGTCTGAGGTCACAGTTATCTTCAAGAAGTTCCATATATTCCCGTTTTTCATCTTCGGAGTGTCCTTGTTGTGGGGCATAGACCTGGTATATGATATGTTTCATATTTTTTATATTAAAGGTACAGTACATTAACCTTTCAATTACATGTTTGACTTCTTGTACATGTGGTGATAGAGCTGGTCCTACTATCATAGCTACGCCATGATTCCTTCTTCCTTCTTCCACACCACTATACATTAATACAAATCCTCCTCCCAGATCTTTTCCCTTTTCTATTCCATGATGTCTTGTCTCTGCTAAACCTATCAGGTCTATTTTTCGTTCTTTCATTAGTTCGATTAGTTCTTCTTCTTTGTCTGTGTAAGTACATACATTAAGTGTGGCAATTCTAATTTTTGTTTGAGTATTCCGGTTCATGTCCCTTAAACGTTTCCGAGGTCGACATTGATCGGTCCGTCCAGATTCCGAGGCTGATCCATGAGTTTCACGAGCATATTTGTTGTAACTGTCGGCTAGCTAGGCCAGTCACAATCCACCGCTGTCGTTAGCGTTACCCAGGGGGCACCTAGGTCAGATGACCTGGAGGTGACAGTCGGAATTTACCCCCCCTGTTTTTATGCTATACATCCAAAATCAAACTTTTTTTTTTTTTTTTTTAAGTACAGGACAATAATGATACTGAACCACTCACTTGGACGTCCATCTATTCTTTCACATCATATCCAACCATAAAAACTCATTGCAGCATTCAACAAGCTTTCCATCCATATCAGTCATACATTAAACCTGCCATAATCCCCCCTACTTACTTTGTCATGCACTTTTTCCATAGTAATAAATGCCATAAATACATAAATATTCCCACTATCAAGCTTTCCTCATTCCTTGTCCAACTGCAAATACTGTAGTGTACAGTACTGTATTTGATTCACACATCACCAGCCATTCCTAAGACCTTCCCGTTCATTCCTCCCAATATATTTCAGTGCGTTCCTTACTTTTTCTAACATGAGAAATAATTCTTTCATATTTACCATCCACTCACTCGATGTAGTGCTGCTGTCGGGTGTCTGCCCTCTCCTCTCTTCCATCTTTCTGTACTTCCATCCTCTTCTGTTTTCCTTACCTTCATTTTTTCCTTGTCCTTTTGCCTACGGGTAACTTTATACTTCCTCTTCTGTCTTTCCTTCATTCTATCCTCTTCCTTCTGCCTGTGGGTGACTCTACACTGAGTGACAAGCCAAATGGTTTCCTGTACACCAGGAAACCATTTACTATGCTAGGTGGTAACCATATAACCAAATTTTGGCGCCTGGTGGTTTAGTGGGTAATTATTGCGCTCCAGTCGGATTGAGCCTGTGAAGGTCTGTATCCAAGGGGTGGTTGGGGTTGATTGCTCATGTAATGCCACTCAGGGATGAGTGAGGCTGGTCACTCTCATCTTAAATGTTGGGACCAACTGCCTAGCCCCGGGCTCCTACGCTTCTCATGGGGCAATGTAGGATTGGATGATGGATGGATATTACTTTTGTACAGCACTATGAGATCATCATCATCCAATCCCAGTTTGCACCCTATACAGCACAGGTACATTAATGACCCAGTTTATGATTGGTTTACCTCAAGTAAAAACCAGTCACATACCGATCAAGTATAAATAGCATTCAGTTGAATGTGGGTTCAGTGAGATGTTGGTTAAGGTCTACATAACCTACAATCTCAAACATTTCTGCCTCCCACCTAAACCATGTCATGAGCCATTCCGAGTTGTCATCTGACCCCAGGCCCATCAGCTGGGGGACAGATGAAATCACTTGCCATGTGTGCATTTGCAAAAGCATCAGCTCCAGTGGAGCCATTACTTTGAGGGAAACATCATCATCAAACTGAAGGGGTTCAGAATTTTGGTACACCGGACATTGCCTTTCTCTCAGCAATAATTTTTTTGTGCTGTTCTGGTTGTTTTTGTTTTGCACATGTATGGTGTTGATGGTAAGCTGCTAGGTACCATCAAGAGTTTTTATGATGGTAGTGAGGCATGAGTGAGGATAAATGAGCATCTAAGTGAATGGTTCACGAACAGTGTGGGCGTGTCCCCATGGTTGTTCACTATGGATGGGGTGATGAGAGAAGTAAAAGTACAAGTAATGGAGAGAGGGATGGCATTGATAATGAATGGTGATGGATGGAATGTCAAATTTGTTGTATGCTGATGATGCAGTGCTACTTGCAAATACCGGACAAGAGCTTGGTAGACTAGTGCAGAGTTTTGTAGATGTCTGTGAGCATCATGCCTTGAGAGTAAATGTAGAAAAGTGTAAAGTGCTGATTATTAAGAGAGAGGGTGACCCCCAGTGTGATGTTACAGTGAATGGAGAGGGGATGGAATTGGTGAGTGAGTTCAAATACCTGGCCACAGTGAGAAAAAAAAGAGTGGAAAATGTGCAAGAGAAGTGGAAAGTACAGCGACACAAGGAAGGCAAGTAGCTGGTGCTATGAAGGCCTTGAAAAGAAACTGAGGCTTGAGTGTTGCAGCTGTGCAAGACTTACATGAAGGAGTGTTGGTGCCAACTCTAACATACGGATGTGAGGCTATGGTGTGGCATGAAAATGAAAAGTCAAGAGTAAGAGCAGTGAAGATGAGACTGCTGAGGAATGTGTGTGGCGTAAAGAGAGTGGATAAGATACAGAATAATGTGGTTCAAGAAAGATGCATAGTGAGGAAGTCTGTGGACACCAGAATCAAAGAGTGTACCAAGATGGTTTGGTCATGTGGAGAGAATGGATGACAATTGAGTGGTGAAAATACTATATCTGAATGAATTTGAAGGAGGGAGGAGGTGAGGTAGGCCAAGAAGAAGGTGGAGGGATATGGTGGATGAATGTGTGAGGAAGAACAGGCACAGAAGTTGGTGAGGCTAAGGGACTGACGAGATCGAGTTGGCTGGATGAATTTTGTGCGGAGAAGTGTATGACCAGGGATTTGGCACCCCTTTTTAATATGACAGCATTCGGATTGGCTCCATCAGATAGAAATATGTGAAGCTACAGAATGTGATGAAATTTTTTTGGCCTATCAGATGGAGCCAGGATTTCAAGGGCTTGAATGATGAGTGAATGGAAGCGTGGCCCATTGAATTGGGCAGACTTTGTCTGTCTGGATGTTTCTACTCCCCACCCTGCCCTAGGTTGGGAAAGGAAGTTTGGATGAGGATGAGGATGATCTGAGTTGCTTTTTAAACCATACAGGAAGTGCTGGACTATGATACTTGGGTGATGAACCTTACCCATGCCAACCTCCATGATGAGCCTCACTGGTACCACCTCTACTCTGCCCGCCGGGACCTCCACTTGCCCTCACTCCATCCCAGACACTGGCACAACCTTGTTGACCGAATGAGCAGGGATCCCACACTTTTCCGTAAATATTACAGGTAAACCAAGCAGTTATATCTGTCATCTTTGTTTTAGCATTCAGTTAATTGAAGATGCTTGAGAGTTGCACGGCTTAAATAATGGTTTTGTGTGTGTGTGTTTGAGAGGAATGAAGTTATGCAATGCATAATCAGGCTGAGTGGTCAGGAAATGGAGAATGTGAGGTCTTACCATATTTTGGTAGTATGATTTTCAAAGGAAGAAAGGATGCTGGTTCCTTGAAAGCAGTGATAAGAAACAGGGAAGTGAGCATGGAAGTGAAAAAGTTACTACATGACAGTATTGTGATACCAACTCTAACGTACGGAAGTGAAGCTTGGACATTGTTGGAAGGACACAAGTCAAGAGTGAGAGCAATGGAAATGAGTTATTTAAGAGGAGCCTGTGGAGTCACGTGGAGAGACAGGCTAACGAATTAGGATATAAAGGAGCATTGTGGTGTGGATGTGGATGTGATAGGAAGCGTTATGAGGAACTCACTGAGGTGGTTTGTCCATGTGGAGAGGATGGAGGGTGAAAGACTGACGAAGAGAGTGTATGTGAGTGAGGTGGAGGGGGGAAGAGGGAGGGGGAGGCCGAGGATGAGATGGAGGGATGGGGTGGAGAGGTATATGAGAGAGGGGGGTGTGAGTTGGGAGCAGGGCAGTGAAATGGCAGGGGACAGGGCGACTTGGAGGCGATTTGTTTGTGGCCACCCCAAACGGGATTGAGGCGTCTGGCAATAGATAGATAGATAGATTTTCAAGGGAGGTATAGTTTAGAGGAAAAATGCAAGAAAGGGTATAGCAGGTAAGGAAGGTTATAAGAACACTGAAGACAGCGATAAGGAATAGGAAAGTAAGCATGGAAGGACGGTATAGAAGTTACTGTGTGACAGTATTGTGATCATTATTAAAACTATTGAAGTAAAGCTTGGACTCCATTGGAAGGACACAGGTCAAGGAGTGGAAAAAAGTTAGAGAGGAGCATGTTGGATTATATGGAGAGACAAATAAACAAATATGAAAGTTGAGGAGCTTTGTGGTGCCAATGTTTGTTCATGTGAATTGAATGGAGAATGAGAGATTGACGAGAGAGTGTGAGTGAGGTGGAGGAAGAGACCAAGGATGAACTGTGGCCGCCCCGTCTGGAATAAGGCATCTGGCCGTAGATGATAGGTGGATAGATATTTTTGCTTGTCACTTTCTGTTTTAGGGTAAATAGATAGCTAGGTGGGGGTTAAATTTTTGTTTGTTGTACCAACGGCCATTGGTTATTTCAGTGTGCTCAGTGACAATATATCCCAATATTAGATGGGGGGGGTCTTCTCTGGCATTTCTGTTGCAAATTCATCCTATTAGAGGTTTCAGTTATGTTCTGTAAGAGATTTCTCCAGTTGTGACACATGACCTTCACCCTGCTATATCTCCAATCCCCAGCCATTCATGTTTTATATCATGGACTGTGGTTTTAATCATGTGTAAATTGGGGGATGTTGTTGATGACTAGCAAATTGAATCCAGTCTCAGGGATTAAAGCATGTGCATTTTTACCACTGTGCATTAATATATAGTCTGGTCCAGCCTGTAGTTGATTATTGACCAAGATGATGTGTATTTTTAAGTATTAATGTTTCATTTTAAGGCTGATGACTGGATGCCCAAATATAATTACTTTCTTTCATTATTTGGGTAATGACCAAAAGTTTCAATATATTACCCTGTATTTGTTTTACATATCGCTAATTGCCAAGGTATGGCTTAGTGTCTGTAAGTTAAAATTTGTTTGTGGCCACCTTTTACTGGATTAAGGCATCTGGCAATAGTTCCAGACTGTTAGTTTAATGATTGTTGTATGTACTTGTAGGAAAACACCAAAGTTAAGTGTTTTCTTTTACAGTGGGCTCGCACAGTACGCGAATTGCATAGAGCGAGTTACCAAAAATAATTACCAAAAAAACCTTGATTGCACGAGTTTATCCCACAATACGCGAGGCATAGGCAAGGAGTGGCCCAAAACCGCTATTGTCCCCGACTGTGCAACCCCCCTCCCGCATGACGCACCCATCGTGATGTAGAGGCTCATGGGGAAGGTGCTCATGAGGAGTCTACAATAAGATCTCTCCAATAACGACTTCGACATTAACGTTTTCAGCAGTAACAGTAAGTTAGAATAGATTCCCACTTTTTATGATAATGTTTGGATTCGCTTCAATGACAGTTATTTCGCAAATGCCAAGTTGTTATATTGCAACTATGTCCATAACAAGATGAGGAATGAAACAAACAAACAAGAAGAGTTGAAGAAATTTGCCGAAAATGTGAGCAGTAATGACGAAGCGATTGAGGATTCTCCCCTCACCACCTCTGCTGACTCGCCTGCCGCCGTCCCCTCCACCTCCACTGCCCCACCTGACTCACCAGCCACTTCCCTCTCCACCTCCACTGCCCCACAAGACTCACCTGCTTCACCTGGCATACCTGCAACGCCCACCATAATGACTGTTGTCGCATTCTGGAAGAAGTGTAACATTCGACAGGCTGTTAATTTCTTCGTCAAAGCCTGGAATAATACAACATTGGCAACCATTAAACAAGCGTGGTGCGGCCGGGGCAGTGGCGGGGGCACTCTAAGTGTGTTGTCGCGCCTTGGAACCCCTGCAATTTAAGTCCATCAGGCCTGTTGTCTACTGTTGTTAAGGTGACTGACCATATTTTTGTTGTTGTTGCTATATCTGTAGTATAAGTCTGAAAAATTTTCCCTTTATTATGTCTCTAAGGGTCAACAAATGTTAAGGTATGAAGTGGTACCGCCCATATGTAATTTTTCTTATAAGATTATGTATTCACAGTGCGTGATTTCAGTGTGTAGGGACCAGGACCACCCATCCACTCGCATACTGTGTGAACCCACTGTATTTACAATTATTTGGCCAGTGGCAAAGACATTACAGTGTACTTCCTTTCAAGTATTAATGTGTCTTAATGACCTTTAAAATATACAAGTACACTAATCACTTTATAGCTTCCTTAAAATGAAAAAGGAAATATAGAAGCTACAGGTATTGTGATACTGTATTTCATATCGAGAAAGTATCTGTATTAGCCATGGAGATTTTCCTATTAGCCATGCAGATATTCCTTTCCTGTGGTAGGTGTGGGCACTTGCCATCCACTCACTCAGTGTAGTACTGCTTTGGGTGTCTGCCCTTTCCTTTCTTCCTTCCTTCCTCCTCTGGTTGTCCCACACTTAAAGTTAAACAACGACATCATCCCTTTTGAGAAGGAGGTTAAGTTTCTGGGTATGATCTTTGACTCGTGTCTCTCCTGGTCACAGCACATTGATTATCTGAAGCTTAAAGTCAAGAAATCATTAAATATCCTTAGGGTGGTCTCTGGTTTTGATTGGGGTGCTGATAGGAACTCCCTTCTCAGGCTCTATAACTCTTTGTGCTGGTCACAGATTGACCACGCATGCCAAATTTATTCCTCTGCATGTAAGACCAAACTTCATGAGCTTGATGTGCTCCACAATACGGGACTACGACTGTGCTCGGGTGCCTACTGCACTTCCCCTGTGGAGAGTTTATATGTAGATACAGACCAGCTTCCTCTGGACTTACGCAGGCATGAGTTAGGGCTTCGCTACATTGCGCGAATTAAGAGCAATCGTTATACCAATCCTTGTGTTGATGTTCTGTTGCAGTGTGACCCGTCTAAGTTCTGTGGTCCTAGAGCCTCTATACCATTCCAGATTCGCATGCTTCCTGTGGGTGACGCACGACTGAGGGAGCTAAAAATTGAACCAGTAAGCTACAGCAGTCACCCTCCTTGGCTCATTCCAGAACCTAATGTGTGTCCCAAAACCATACGTAGAATATCTTTTCGGATGAAGAAACTAAATCAAAGTTTTTGCGCCATGACCTTCTCCACAGAGACTCAGTAAAGTTGTATACTGATGGCTCAAAGTCACCCCTTGGTGTAGGCTGTGCTGTCATCCATGACGGGGGTGTACGTCTTGGACGGCTTTCTAATAATGCGTCTGTTCTCACTGCTGAACTAACTACTATTGAGAAGGCTCTTGAAGAGGCTTACTCAATGCCGGGAAAGACGTTTACAATATATTCAGACTCCTATGGAAGCTTGACCGCCATTTAGCAGTTTAACACATTCCACCCTATAATAAGGAAGATTCAGTCTTGGCTTTGGCACCTGGCTACAAAGTATAAATTTGTTTCTTTCTGCTGGGTACCGTCACATGTTAATCTCTATTGGAACGAATTTGCTGACAAAGAGGCAAAATCGGCATGTTCTCTTCCTTCTGTTGGGTATAATAAGGTTCCCTATTCTGATTTGAAGACCGTCATCTGTAACTTTGTTTGGTCTGAGTGGCAGGCGAGATGGACTTCCCCCTCCCTGGCCAATAACTCGAAGTATAAAGAGATTCGGCCATCGGTTTATGCCTGGTCATTCTCTTCTCAGGCTTGTCAGGGTTTTGAGACGAGGTTGACTAGGCTGCGAATTGGCCATATGCGTTTGACTCTCGGGTTCCTTTTGGACCGAGGGGTCCAACCACAGTGTGACATCTATCAAGTCACAATAACTTGCAGGCATTTCTTATTGGACTGTCCGACCTATGCCCACTCTCGGGCGAAATTTTTAACAAATAGGGGATCCCTATCATTTGTTTTAGGTAATAGGGCAAATGTTTCTAGCCTTATGGCATTTTTAAAGGAGACAGGGCTATACTGCAAGCTGTGATTGGTGTTGTCATAGTTATGTTTTAGGGCTTGCTGACTACATCTGTTATCATTTTACCTACGATTTTAGTTGCATGATTATTGTGGAGTAGTTTTCTCAATTTTTATACTCATTCTTTTAAACTATCGTCTTTCATATCTCACTCATCAAAGCGCTGAATGACCTATCAGGTCCCAGTGCTTGGCCTTTGGCCTAAACTTAATATTCCATTCCATTCCTTCCTTCCTCCTCTGTCTTTCTTTCATTCTTTCTACATCCATCTGCCTACGGGTGACTTTACAGTCCCTCTTCTGTCTTTCTTTCTTTCCTTCATTCTTTCCTCTTCCTTCTGTCTGTGGGTGACTTAGCACAGAGTGACAAGCCAAATGGTTTTCTGTACACCAAGAAGCCATATACAGTGCTGGGTGGTAATCATATAACCAAATTATAGCACCTGGTGGTTTACTGAGTAATTATGGTCCTCCAGTCGGTTTGAGCCTGTGTAGGTTTACTGTATATCCAAGGGGTGGCTGGGGTTTACTACTCACGTAATGCCATTCAGGGATGAATGAGGCTTGTCACTCTCATCTTAAATGTCAAGATCAACTAGCCTAATCCCAGGCTCCTATGCTTCTCTTGGGACAACATAGGATTGGATGGTGGATGGATGGATGAATACACAAATGCACATTTGCGTGTCAGTATCTCCTTTCACTACTGTTCGTTTTCGTTTTTAAAGGCTCCAACATGCTTGCATGTGTCGGCCTTGGTCACCTAATGGCGGCTCTCCACGCTGCACGATCCATTGCAGCCTCCCTGTTCAGTCCCTTAACCCTAAGGTCACACTTAATGACCTCGTCCCATGTCTTTCTCAGTCTACCCCTCATAACCCCACCCCCAATATTAACACTTCTCACCTTCTTCACCCAATTATCATCCCCCATCCTCTCCACATGTCCAAATCACCTCAATCTACCTCTCCTCATCACAACACCAATACACTCCAGTCCCATCCTACCTCTCAACTCTTCCATTGTAAACCCAGCCCCTCCAGGCCTTGGACGCAGGGACGCACTGCACATCCACCTAATCATTGTCGTTTCTGTACGTCTGAGCCGGCGAATATCTTCTCCTTCACTGCCCAGGTCTCACTGCCATACAGCATTACACTCCTAACACATGCTGCATACAAAGACCCCTTAGCAAGTAGGGAGAGCCCTCTCAATGTCAGGAGAGGCAAGAGCTCCCTGAACTTCTTCCAACCACTTCTCACCCTAGCCACAGAGCTAGCTCCAGCCCCACCTCCAGCACACAACATGTCTCCCAAATAACAAAACTCTTCCACACACTCAAGAGATTCACCAGCAAGTTCAATCCTTTCACGTCTCACAATCTCCACCTGCTTACCCCGGCACGCCGTACACATAAAATCAGCATTATCTCGCAGTCTACCTCTGATACCACTACATCTCTTATGCACCCATTTATCACACACATCGCACAAGATGGAATTACTTCCCACGCCCTTGTGGCAAACTGCACATGGCCACTCTCCCTCGTCTTTGACAGTACCGCCACCAACCCTAGATATCATCACTTTTGTTTTATCTGCATTTACCCTTAAACCTTTTTGCCCCATACCATCTCTCCACTTCCTAAACCTTTCCTCCGCCTCCCTTTCATTCTCTGCAATCAATTCCAAATCATCAGCATACAACAACTCCCGCGGAAGTCCGTTTCTAAAGTCACGTGAAAGGGCTTCAAGTACCATGATAAACTGACCCCTGATGCACACCAACATCCACGGAAAACTCCATCACTCAAATCTCCATTCACTCTCACCTGGGTGTGAGCACCCACATACATGGCCATAACCACCCTAACCAGCCACTCCTCCAAGCCAAGCTTTCTCATTGCCCACTTCACCACCTCTCTAGGGACTCTGTCAGAGGCCTTTTCCAAATCAACAAAAACAAAATAAAGATCCCTTCTCCTACCAATATATTTTTCCTGAAGCTGTCGAACAATGAATATGGCATCAGTGGTCCCCCTACCTGGCATAAACCCAAACTGCATCTCATCAATATTCACTCTTTCTCTAATCATACCTTCTAAAACTCTCTCCATTACCTTCAGTATCTGATCTAAGAGCTTTATACCTCTATAATTTCCTCTTTCCAGGGCATCACCCTTTCCTTTATACACATTTACAATTACACTCTTCATCCAATCATCTGGGACAACACACTCATAAATAATCCTATTTATCAGATCAGTGACTAAACTCACCCCTATATCGCTTGAGGCCTTCAACATTTTGGCAGTCAGCCCAGACACACCTGCTGCCTTCCCCACCCTCATCCTGCCTATTGCCTCACTCACAGTAGCAGTATCAATCAAAGGTCAAGGGCCAGACACTGGATCTGCTGGCTCCAAACCTTCCCTGTCCCAGTCAAACTCCTCATTCAAGAACCGATTATAATGCTCTCTCCATGCATCTTTAATATCCCCGCTGTTCACCACTACCCATCCTTCATCATTCTTCACACACTGCTCACCTATGATATCCCGATTATCCCTCTTCACCTGACCTGCCACCCTAAATATATTTTTCCTTTCCCCATGATTTAGGTTATCAAGTAATTGTCTTTGTGACTCAGATTTTGCCCTGTATACCTCTCTTCTAGCCCTACATTTGGCAGCCAAATATTCCTCTTTGCTACCACCCTTCTTCCATTCCTGGAAAAGCCTTCTTTTCTCATTAATTGCAGCTTCTACACCCTCATCCCACCACCAAGTTACTTTGTCTTGGTGGTCCTCTTGTCGAGCCGCATGTTACGTCAGTAACTCTCAAGAAATTGTTCTTGAGGGCTCTGTACTGTTCATTAACGCCTCTGTCTACAGCTCCCTGTTCAGCCACCACTCTCCTCAACTCGCTATAGAAGGCATCCCTTACTACTTGGTTTTTCAGCTTCCATATTTTCCTCCTAGGTACATAAGTCCTCATTTTCATCACTTGTTCTTTAAGCACCATATCACAAATCAATAGTTTGTGCTGCTGCACACACTTCTCACTTCCTATAACTTGAACATCCCTCACTAACCTCCTATCGGCCTTCCTAACCAGAAAATAATCTATCTGACTGCTGTTTCCCCCAGACTCATACATAATTAACCTACTGTCTCTTCCTAAAATATGTGTTGCACACAATCATGTCCGTTGCCTCCCCAAACTCGAGTATCCTTTCCCCTTCTGCATTCCTTAGACCATACGTGCATCCCCCATGCACTCCTTCATAACCTTGTGCTGCTTCACCTACATGACCATTTAAGTCCCCTCCCAAAATCATTAGTAATATTATTATCCATTTGTGGTAGGCGGGGGCACTTTGTGGTAGGTGGGGGCCCTTTGTGGCAGGTGGGGGCACTTGTTGTAGGTGGGGGCACTCACCATCCACTCACTCACTGTAGTACTGCTGTCGGATGTCTGCCCTTTCCTCCATCTTTCTTTCCTTCCATCCTCTTCTGTCTTCCTTTCCTTCATTCTTTCCCTGTCCTTCTGCCTATGGGTAACTTTACACTCCCTCTTCTGTCTTTCTTTCCTTCATTCTATACTCTTCCTTCTGCCTGTGGGTGACTACACTGAGTGACAAGCCAAATGGTTTCCTGTACACCAGGAAACCATTTACTGTGCTGGGTGGTAACCATATAAACAGATTTTGGCACCTGGTGGTTTAGTGGGTAATCATTTCTCTCCAGTTGGATTGAGCCGGTGAAGGTTTATATCCAAGGGGTGGTTGGGGTTGATTGCTCATGTAATGCCACTCAGGGATGAGTGAGGCTGGTCACTCTCATCTTAAATGTCAGGACCAACTTGCCTAGCCCCGAGCTCTTACGCTCCTCGTGGGGCAATGTAGGATTGGATGATGGATGAATGGATGGATCCGTCTATCATTCAGTCCTATGCTGCCCCATGAGGAGTATAGGAGCCCAGGGCTAGGCAAGTTGATCCTGACATTTAAGCTGAGAGTGACCAACTTCACTCATTCCTGAGTGGCATTACGTGAGTGATCAACCCCGACCATCCCTTGGATTTAAACCTACACAGGCTCAATCAGATTGGAGCGCCTTAATTACCTACTAAACCACCAAGCGCCATAATTTAGTTGCATGGTTACCACCCAGCATAGTAAAAGGTACCCTGGTGTACAGGAAACCATTTGGCTTGTCACTCAGTGTAGTCACCCACAGGCAGAAGGAAGAAGAAAGAATAAGGGAAAGAAAGACAGACAAGGAAGAGA